>NC_091138.1:37909741-38220410 GCF_041381155.1 Argopecten irradians | reverse complement strand
TATAAATTAAATTTTCGCATGCAGAGCGATTTGATGGGAAATTTTATTTGTCTATTTCATAAGAAATCATACTGGATATATTATTACTATACACTATTTTTGACGAATTTAGCCTTCCTTTGCTCGACTATTCATCATTGAAAATTGATATTATTTTCACCCAGGAATTTCTGAGAAGATTACAAATAAAAAATAATTTGAAGATTGTAGTTCACACTCCGACACTTGCCTTAATTGGCTATCAATATACCGGGTAAATTGTACATATATATATATAGCATACACTTGTACAAAGTCTATACGGATTCCACTTAGGTAGCTGGAATGCTCATTATATTCAATTCAATTCAACTTTATTGCTTCCTTACATCCATACAAAAGGGATCGATAGCAAAACATACATGAACATAACACACAGTAGATCAAAACAACAACTTAAACATTTATCAAGCCAGCTTTCCTCAGTTCAAATGACATTTTAACAAAGAGGCCTAAATCCTGCAGAAGTTTTAGATCATTAGAAGACAAGAGTCGTATCAAAATTTCAAAATCTGTTAAATGGTGGTTAATTACATCTTTGTGACTATTAAAGAAAAATTATATATATATTGTTTCTATTAAAACTATTCAAGTAATCTTCATTATGTAACTATCTTATAATTATTATATAGGTAGATTAACTCTTTATATGAAGAAAAACTTCAGTTGTTAAATGTAATCTCATAATCTTAGACAAAGCAATGATACAAATTTTCTTATGTAATATATTGTTTTTAAGAAACTTTTAATTTTTGAAAGGTAATGGACAAAAATTAAAAAATTAAAGGTTCAAAAAAAGGTTACAGCACCAAACATGTTAACAGTAAAGATATATTTCCCTGGAGGAGTGATATATATATATTCAACTAACACACTGTAATTAGGGGAGGGGGCATAAGACGGCTCACTTTATAAAAATTAACAGATAATTCATCTTAACTAAATTGTTCAGAAGATGATAGTAAATGTAGTGTACGACTCTACAAAAGCGTTTTACATTCTCATTTTAAAAATTAAAGTTGTTTTGGAAAGGAAGGGTCACCCTTAGGGTGTTAAATAATAGCTTTTACATCTAGTTGACCATCACTCCGCCAGAAGGCAAAACAGCAAAATGAATATTCACTGTTACATCGATTACGCAGGAAATCTTGCATTTGTTTGGTGTCATTAGATGCACATTTATATCCCTAATCTACTCGAATACACGGTATCACGAGATTGACTATATATCGATGCTGGACTTGTGTTCATTACTCTAATACGAGTTGTCTCCCCTTTGATGTGGATACAATTAGTCGTATAAGTAATTAGGCTTTAAACCAGAGCTGACAAATGTCTGTGATAGATGTCGTTTTTAATTATAATTACAATTTATATTAGCTTGATTTCCCCAAATAATTCCAGGATAGTACAAGGCGTCCTGAAGAGATACATGAGTTTATATTGTGCGCATTTAATATGCAACGTTGTCTGGTCTAGACAAGTCAAGCTTGAGGCAGCGATAAAAACAACAAATGTCAGTTAGTTGTAAATCATTCTAATGAAGTAAAATAATTGTCAAATTATGCTATCGAACGTCGGACTCTTTTTATGAAAAAAACCTCTTTACAATTCAGTGCGCTTATTTTGGCATTATGAAAAATTTCCATGTGGAGACACCGAGTACTCACCGGGAACAAATCGTATCCAGAACTCAACGGATATCGAAGAGATAAATACAACCAAAAACATTCTGTATGAAGATTCATTTACCCTCGGAGTCGATGGGACCATGCTATAATTTAAAATACGAGCACTCGATATTAGTATACTTCAATTAATAGCGATCACATCGATCGGGATCGACTGAAACCTTTAAAATAGGGATATTCGAGATATAAGAGTTTTAGTTAACGAAGTTTCGCTGTAATTAATTTTTGTTGTTGTTAAATTAATGTCCTTTACTAACCGACATGTAGGGCCGGCGTTCAGTGTACGCTATATGTGGTGCGTGAATGCGTCTGTTTTAGAAGACTTGCGGTACATTTATGTTCGTATTGTGACGTTTTATGATAGCGGACCTCCTACCTTTTTATAGTACTATATCAATAAATCATACCGTCGAAGACAGCCAAAAAGGACACCCCACTCGATCACATTATACTGAAAATTCGCAAACCAGTCGTCCCACTCCCTTAATGCTGAGCGCTAAACAGGAGCATTAACTATGCAAGACATGTCTCAGCCAGAGTACAGAACCCAGCGCCTTTCTCAAAGGGGCGAACGCTCAAATCTAGGCCAAAAAGTAAAATGTGTCGAAGGAGACGTTAGGAAGAAGAGAGTATGTTACATGTAGGAATAAGTGAAAGGATAAACTACTAATTTAGTCGCCTTTACGATTATGCAATAGGAGCAGCAGGTATAGTACTTACCTGTAGGGTTGACATTTTGTGAAAATCTGACACATCGACGACAACTGCCATATTTATTTAGAACAAAACTGAGTTAAACTGATAATTGGATGGCGACAACGAAATTACATGGATATTGCGGATGTGTTAATGGAACTATCGCCTTATTGTCAATACGTGCGTAGTAGATTTCAAAGCGGAAATATCCCTGTTTCTACAGACACGGCAGCAGTGGTACACGCATGATTTCTAATTACAAATGGAAACAAACTACTATTTCTAACGTGAAACTTGGCCACAGTATTCACCAATCATTATCTTATCGAGTCTTGTGTTGTCGATTTGTCAGTAGCAGTCCTCTGATCAGTAGCCATCTTCTGGTTGCATATATCGATTGATATCGAACCATCTGGAAGATGAGCACTGCTGGGATTGCCCTGACATTATGTTTGATCTGGCACCAAAACTCTGATATCATAATTGTTTTTAAAGAAAAAGAAGAGAAGAGACATTGTTATTCGAATACAATATCTTGGAACTAAACCTCTGTAGAATAGGGAAATTGTAAAAAAGAGGTTCATTTGTGTCCAATCAAGAAGAGAAGCATTATGATGATTAAATACCGTTGAATTTTTCTTCTTAGTTGTATAGCACGCATTTAATATAAACACACAACACCTGCTGTTGCTGGCTATTTGTACGTGAGCTATGTTGGCTTATCTAGGCTTGATCTACCCTTTAAATGTCTCGCAAAACGAAGCAGTAATACATAATTTCAATCAAAACGAAATTAAACGCCTTATTGGTTTATCGCAATTCAGTTATCTTCTCAAATGGTTTTAATATAAAAGAAAGATTTGCTACCAGAAATAGGAAAGAGCCTGTTAAGAGCCTTTTCTCTTAACCATTAAAGCTTCTGAGGTTGACCGAAATAATTCCATCAAGAAATAATTGTCTTCTTTTTCGAAGATACGTTTATCAGTTGACACCTTCTGTCAATTTAAGACCTAGCGGTGAGGTAAAATGACCTACCGGTTCTGCTGACACAGACAGTTTCATGTTGATAGGATCTGTTTATTAGGATGGTGAAACAATTAAATCGTTCCACCTTTCAAACAATTTCTATATCACAAACATATCGATTTGTCGGTGCTTCGTAAAACATTCTTATCGTGAAGATTTTTGTCTATAATGACATTCTCCAAATAAATCTGATTGACTTGTAGAGAGTTGTGAAGATGTGCATTCTGTATATGGCCTTGCATTGATTCATCCGAGAAAACGGAGCCCTAATCGAGACTAGGGAACGATTAACATGGAACAATTATAGAAAGACATGCACTAAAATGTGCCGATAATGCATCTTTAACAACCTTAACACGCTGTCTCACGTGCAGCATAAAGGTTAAAGAGAAGTTCAATGTTTTGGTTTTTATCTCCTCTTGTGATATTTCGTAACTCCGTGGATTAAGAACTTTATACATATTCAGAATTTGCAATTAACTGGTTATTGTTTGAGAAAATTCCAAAATCGTAGAAAGGAAAAAGAGTTCATTGACAAGTAAATAAGAATACGGTAATAACTATTAAAACCGTGAATTTGTTTTAAAAATACGAGTGTAGAAATGCCACAAATACTTATTCGTATGGAAATGAACGGTTGGAAACATCTGGTATCTGTTATAGCCACGGTAGTCGAAATAATCCAAATAGACATACACGATTATTTTTATATTTATTAGTATTTTTATGTATAAAACACACACCACGCCATTCTATTCACAATAAAAAACACCCGATGCTTCAAACGACCGGGTTTATAGGAATTAGAACGATGACGTCATCCTAATAAAGTAGGCCCTCATTAGCTGTAATACACGCTGTTTGTAATATCTATTGTATATGTTCAAATTAATTGACAGTTCCATCACGGTAATTTAAATGTCCATTGTCATACAATACAAATTAAATCTGATGTATTTAGACTGGAATTTATTGCCAGTTCTATGCCAGTAATTCATTGGTGTTTATTGTTCCCATTATTATTGTAAAAGACTTGATTTACACGAGTAAAAATATGTCTATTAGTTAATGCATCCCAAGGGCTTATTAATACAAGTTATCATTTATGACGTGCGTATGATACTGTTTATGTTGTTGTAGTCAAAACTGTACCGAATCACCAATACGGGGAAAATATATATGAAGTAAAAACAAAACAGAAAATAAAGGGAAAGAATGTACTATAAGCATTACGTGTTCCATACTAGAATAACCAATTTCACGTAGTTTCAAATCCAATATCCTGATATCATGCAAAACGTTTTTTCGAATGTGTCATTCCACAATGCGAAGCTAACGTGATAGATAATTCTTTATTGACGTAAAGCGTACGGAAAATGTAGAGAAATTACGTACAATAGCAAAACATGTTTCATTCTAGAATAACCAAATGTGTTCTACCTAGTTCAGCTGAAATATTTACACATCATATAAAAACGTCTAAAGTAGGAAAAACCCAAAACGCCTGAATCATGCAAAAGTAATTTAGGCGTTAAGCATTCTATCATAAAAAGCTAGCTAGACGGGACTGATGCTTGCTGATACAGTATACATGCGATAGACCGCTCTTTACTATCCAACTATTTCTTTCGATATTCTGACTTACTTTGGCTTTGACTTAGATTTCTGCGTGAAAGTTGTAGCAGGCAAAACATACATAGTGTATGACGATAATTCGTCATTGCAACTTTGTCTTGATTTATTGAAATTTTCCGTAAGCGATATTTCACCTATTTCTTATTATTTTACCATAAAATAATCAAAATTAATAATTCAATGTCAACATCTGCACATTTGTGAAGTTTTCATCCTATCTATATATTGTGCCGATAATAAAATGTGTTTACTGTACTTTTCATATGGAAGCAATTTCTTCCTTTGATAATGATAATGAACAGGTGATTGACAGTGTTGAAATGATATCTATGAAAGCACATTTAAATATTGCTGATCTTATATGCATTGTCATTCCGAATGGGTCATTACGTCATTTGTCTGATAATGTACATTTTGTGATGCTGTGATACTAATCTGCTAATGTCGCTCACACAATCTGTCTTTAATCAGTTGTTGCGTTTCATGGGTTATGGTCCACTATACCGCATGATAACACTTGTGGATAACTGGTATTTCCCAATGCCATAAATTGTGTTACATAGAGGTTCCCCAACAAGTAACTGTGACTGTTGTTTATCACGTTTATCAAACTCGAGTTAGTTAATTTTCAAATTTTGAAAAGACACGAGCTTTAGCGAGTGTGTTTTGAAAATTTGAAAATTAACTAACGAGAGTTTAGATAAACATGATAAACAACAGTCACGCGTTGGGGAACTTATTTATCCCATAACTTTAACTCTAAGATATATTTATACCGTGGTGACCATTTTCTCGTCTTCATTCAGGGAAACTTACCACCAAACAATGTGTAATGATATCTTTCCGCCATAAAATATAGTGCCTTAATAGTGAACTAATATTCTATTGTTTAATACTTTGAATAAGCATCTACCTGTTATACAGTAAATGAAATGCTATTTTAAAGAAAATCTGCTATGGAAAGAAGCCTGAAGTTGAAAGCAAATTGGAATCAAGAGATCTTGAAATTGACCAATCAGAGGCACCATAGGTGTTTACACACTGATAACCAACTGCTATGGAATTTGTCACATGGTTTTTCCTTTGTGAAACATGCATAGTTGTGGGATAAATCTACATTTGTCAATATTTTAAATGAATAAAAACCAAAAAATCTTTTTATCATTTAATGTTTTCCCCAGCTAGGTAACACTTACAATTTTCAAATTGTATCTGGTTGTCGTATGAACACGATGAAGGATATATAAAAAGAAACAGCGGATAACTTAATTGCCTGTTGCAATTAGTCTATGTTACGTAACATATTTTAAACAGAGAAGAGAGGATCCTGTGGACATCATTGATGCTCTAATGAGGAGACATGAATAAGGAGATAATGCTTTGATAGCCTCCCCGGCTATATAAACAAGTCTGTATACGGTTCCTCGAGGGTGTGGCAGTAAAGGGCTTCATCTCGTCAAGAGGACGTTTACATTTTAGGCTTTCTCATACCACAAATTGCTGCCTTCATTTCCAGACATCGGTTTGTTAAATCATAGACTTCCCATAAAAAACCATCGGTTGGAAACAGAAAATCCAATAAGGACTGGTCACCATTGTGTCAAAGGATTCCTTTCTGACTGTGAAATAAATGTTTATATTACAATACAAAGATATTTGCTTCATCATCGATACACTCATAATGCAAATAGCTTATATCTGATCTGATCATATCGGCAAGTCTAAAAATAATCAGGTGTGATTATATATCCTTGTCATTGGGTGATACATTGAGTTATGTTGAACATAAAAACAACGATGTTTTTCATCATAACTGCCCATGGTACGTATTGTATCACTCTTGACATTTCTGTGATGACGTCCGCATATGCACTTTACTATCAGCCAAACGTGTGACTCTGTTACGGTCATGATCCACTCGTGCCAATGGGTAGGTTGTTTATTGTGACATAACTTCCATACCAGACTACTGAATGGACAATGGCGTTTTGTCTTGATTTAATAATGCCATAAAAACATTTCTGTTTCAAGAAAAGAAGATTAAAATATGTAATAAACCATTAATACGTCCGAAATGGTTTTAGTACAGACAGAGCGGGTAGGAAACTATTTATCTTCCGTTATAAGCATTAACTTTGAACCATGTAATGGGACCCATACATGAAGCCTTATGATTCCAAAACGCAAACAAAGAAGTCGATTAAGCAGGACTGATTTCAAACACAAACATTCATTACTGTATTTGATAAAACACTGTTAATAACCATTAAACGATTTTCAATGATTTCTTTCGAAACGTATATTCTTCCATAGAGGATGGTTTTAACCAATCCCAGGATTAATTTCGTGCTTGTGGACATTTGTAACTTTGTTACATCATTTGTTGTGGGAGTAAAGTTATAAATCTTCGAGACAATAGCGTGATTTTTATGGCTAGATTAATTAAGTTATAATGGAATCCACGCACCCAAGAACAAATACTTCTCCTTTTCGAGAGGCAGCTATATTGAATTAACAAAATGTTTCTGAAATAAAAACTTTTCATTGAAATGAGACGAAATAGCGATAGAGATAAAACGTTACACGTATTTACATGTTTACGTAGCGATATCTTCAGATAACAGTTTTGGTATCTTCGCAAACTGATGAATGTTGACAGGAACTACAAATTGAAGCCCCTGAATAACAACGTATCAGATTCTTTCTCAAAATAAACACTCCAGATCTAGGTCGCTGAGTATCTGTACAACCCGAGAAAGATTGCTAGTAGTCTTTTATCTTCCTCTCTACATACCAATAAGATAGGAGACTTAGATCGTCAGTTTACATGTATACATGCTAAATGTTCGTGTTAATTGAGAAGACATGGACGTTGGTGTACCATATCAGACTGAACTCTCGTACTGCTGTTGTGTTGATAAATCTATCATCATATATCGGAAGTACATATAGGGTGGTCAAATCATTTCATGTACGTGGCGTTATAGTTGTCATATGTATTGTATAATGCAGTACCTATAACCGCTTTTTTGGTTTA
Source organism: Argopecten irradians (assembly GCF_041381155.1). Taxonomy (NCBI): domain Eukaryota; kingdom Metazoa; phylum Mollusca; class Bivalvia; order Pectinida; family Pectinidae; genus Argopecten; species Argopecten irradians. The sequence continues at coordinate 38,212,286 of NC_091138.1, read as the reverse complement.
TCAAATCTTTCTGTGAAATTTCTATAAAGACTCTGTTGGTCTTTCGTAATTTAAATACTCTTGTTAACGGTTCAAAATGTTATGTTGTATTAGCTCTTCACCTAAAGCTATCGGTTCGAAAAGACATTTTTTCGCAACTATTCTTCAATCATCAAATTCTTTAAATGAACATGTTAATAAAACATATAATGCAATAGTACCATAACAAACCGACTTGATTTCGGATAATTTGGTCAGCTACATTACACTTCAATATTCCGACCTATAGGCCTAAATCTGTCTTTAAAAGTTGCAAAAGTACATTACATCGATCCATAAAGCTTGCATTACCAAAACTATTTCCCAGCATAGACGACAAAAATGATGATATGTGAGTTCCAATACAATACAAAACGTTTTTGAGCATTATTTCATATGATTGCAAGCAGTTGCAGCGAAAATAAAATAATATACGAAACTGTCAAATATTAAATTTCTTCCGAAGTTATCACTCAAACGTATAAATAATGAAATGAAAACCATTCATTCAGAAGTCCCAGAATGACATTGCAATCGCCGAATATTTCATTCTGCATTCAGTGGACGGTTTTCCCTACACGAGTTGACGTATTGTGACTAGAAGGCAGCAGAGAATTATGCTATTGCTGTGTCTGACGATATGCACGTAGGCAGGAACTTTTCGTACAGTAGGTTCATAGATAAAGAATGGAGCTGACGGATCATTGTGCTTCATGCTTCCTTTGACAGTTTCATTTTGTGACTGGAATCTTTAATAACAATATTTCAAATAAAACGTCTGGCGTTGGACATTAACATTGCAATCTAACTTCCATTAACTTTTAGAAAGGAAAGATTTGATAGATATTTTACTTATCCGAACTAAAAATTTTTATTTTGAAGAAATTGTTTGGGTAAACTGCTTTGTTTTAAAATATTATCATGTCTGTGGTCGGGATTTTTTTTTTTCATCAAAATGAGTGATAGTTCATACCTATAATGCGTAACCGAAATACAGACTATAATCATTTAGTCAAGATATATTGCAAAACTGAAAAAGAAAAAATGAAATTTCTGAAAATTATGATTAAATGCTTTGGTATGCATAAGCGTTGAAATACATCGTTATTAAAGTCATAGAATTTATATGTGTTAAAAAAAAGTGTTGAACTTATAAACTATATATACAGAAGAAGTAAATCGGTTAAAACGAAATATTGCAATAAATCTTACCTTTATCGACAATAAAAATATTAATTTGCTTTCAGACCAACACGTTTTAGTAACCACAACATCATAATGCCACCTATCTGTCATGCCAAAAGCTTACAGTTTGTGTAAGTTTGTTTGTTTGATTAAATCAACGTCCTGTTAACAACCAGTGTCATGTAAGAACTGCCTCCCATGTATGCGGTGTGTAGCGTGTGTGAAGTGCGAGGTACGTGTTTTGGGAGACTGCGGTTTATTCATGCTGTGCTGTGTCTTCTTGTATAGAGGAACTCTTTCCATTTTCATAGTTCTATGTCACAGAAGCATGCTGTCGAAGACACCAAGCAACGTTAATAAACCAGAAATGAAACTGCTATATATCCCTCAACCGCATATTTAACTGTTTTAATATACCGATATGTACATACAAAAGCTATTATTTGACTTATTTGTCTCATACGCTATAACCGTGCTACGCTAATATTATCGCCATGATCCTCAGAGATTGAAAGTGAAAACATTCTTTTACAATTTAAAGTAAAATATTAGATCTGACATTTCAAATTATTCTGCGATGACGATAATTATTCCATCTCCGCTTTGTTTAACTTAACTATTCAAACTGCGAATTAAAATTTGATCTGGTATGGTTTCATAATTATTTACCATTTTCTACCACTAGGCACAATCCTGGAATAGGCATTCCGAGAAGTTAACCACATCCAGGTATTCTACATTAGAACTGTATGTACATGTGATGTACTTTGGCGGGTGTTACACTATCACATTTTTCACAAACGGCGACTTCGGTAACGATTTCTGTTCGATACGTAAGTTTATTTTCTACCAAACTTTCGTTCTTATGAAGCTGAAGTGCTGACACGCAGTGGTTTTTGAGCTACCCATTAGTACCCATTAGAGCCCTGGCGTGTTTATCGGAGGACACCAGTGTCCGACCAGTTGAAATCTGTCAGTTTTTCGATGTTTCTGGATACCTAGTGAAGGGTATGATATATATTGTATCATATACCAAATTAAAGATAAATTATCTGGCTGTTGATTGAAAGTAATTCCATTGTCACATCCTATACGGTTTGTTAATAATCATACTCTTTCTAAAATTGGGTAGTGTTATGTCGCCGGCCACGTTATTGACCTTGACACAGTATTACATATATATATGTCTTTAGAGCCAAATGCCTGTGGTCTTAGTATACATCCGAGGAGTTCCGATTGAACTTTGATATATTATATTTACATACATTAAAACACGACACCTCTGAGGATAGAATCTACATGTTGTGCAATTTTAAGGGTTCTATTACAAATCTACTTTACTAAGTATTTGTTTGAACGAGTTTCATTTCGCACTACGAAATCTCGCTGTGTATTGCTGTGATAGTGTCCTTCCACACTAACTCCAACTTTTTCACTGGCCGATTCTTTTCTTCGTTCTCTATAAAGAAAACGATCCGAGAAAGACACGAAACCCACACGTTATCATGGCGTCAAAATAGAGACGTCGACGTTGCTCACCGATGTGGAATATTCATCACTTTGGAAAATCATTGGAAACGACACTATCTTATTTCATTAAGTAGATTGAAATTCTTACTATAAGCATTATTGCCAATCTTTTCATCGGGTATGAAATCAATTTTGTTTGCAAACTGTGGGAATCCGCATTCTCATAAAAGTTTTCAAACAAAATTTAGTTCATACCCCAATGAAATCAATACATCAATGCTTAAATGAATCGTCATTCTTTCCTCAAAAGCAGGATTAAACATTTAAAAACTGTAATAAATGTGGCTTAGTGCAAAACTGCATCTCACATATTGATGGCTTGTTGCGTTGATCACGATCGCATGAAATATTAACATCACGGAAAACGTAAATTTCCTGTCAAGACAAAAAAAAATCAAATTTATTATATATGATTTTGATTTCCCAAATGGATTTGCAAGATTAAGCAGGATTCAAAATTTTAGTTGTATACAAGTTTGTAAGTTATTCTGAGATAAATAGAGTTATTCTACATAGAGAAATATTACCGGATTCCTTGATATGATTCTAACAGGTTTAGCTGACAATATATCCAAAATATTTAGCTCTTTTCATCGCAATCTGAAGTCAACTGTAAATCGTAAATTGTGTCCATTGTGTTATATTAGATTCACCTATCTATCGTCGTGATTCGGGTCTGAAATTGACGGATATTTACATTGTGACCTAGACGTTCGTTGTCATGGTAATGAGAGGAAATATGCATCATTTCCATGTTGGATAACAGACCTTGTCAGGTTTTTTCCCCGATACCTAGATAGAACTTGATTCGGAAGATCACATATATCAAGTCGAACATACACACGCAATATACACAACAAGAACACATTTATTTTGTCCAATAAACCTTATATACGACCTTTTGTTCACAGCTGGTAAAGGACAATTGGACATAGATGCCCCTGTTTGCCCTAATCTGTTATTTATGGCGCGACGAAGCATGCGGGTAGTCGGAGATTCCCGGAGTTCGAACAGCCGCCAAACCTAGCCGAGATAATTGTTCACGTCCGGACAGCAGGATCTGAAAATGATGAGGTTTCAAATGAACCTGGTTCTGGAATGCGAGACCAGTGGGAATCGTCAATCATAGTATAATCTTGTCAAGAATTTATAAAGAAAACGGAAATTGATTGCAAAACTTAGGATAACTTTATGGAATATTCTAAACATAATGTTAGAGTGATACGTTACTTTAACCCGTATTTTCGTCACTTTTTCATATATCAATATTGATTATTTCAACGTGGTGTTGAAGTAAACAATCTATTTGTTTAAGTCTAGATAAAGATTATGCAGTGGTAAAATGTGAACAAATATTGATTTGAAAGGACTTTTTCACTTATCAAATTTAACGTAACGTTGCATAGGTAAAGGGAATTTGATTAAAATATATGTTCCCTGTTTCCAATCAAGTTTATTTCATAGACATCGAACGATTTCTGAGTTTTGACCTATCAGAAGCCTCACATGCATTACCATGGTAACAGAAACATCCGAAAGTGGTACAAATGTAATCAGCATCTCTCAAAACCAAATGTAAGAGAAAGAGGACATGAAATAAACCAATATGTCCCTTACTTCGATTGGGATAAATAAAAAAAACGTTGAGTGGCATCAATGAGCAGCTCTCCGGATTGTTTGGTTGGTTGATTGGACTTTATTCCTATTAACAGCCAGAGTCTGGGAACGGCCTTCCTTATATGTAGTATGTTGAGCGTATGCATGTCTAATTTTCTTGGGAGGCTGTTGCATATCCGTGCTGTGTGTGGTAGTAATAGTGTGACTATCGCCATTTTTATAGTGCTATCTCACGACGCATACCGCCAGAAACATCGGACATCACATCTCAGCCAGTGACATTATACTGGCAAAACCAAACCAGTCGTCTCGATCCCTTTATTTAACTTACCACTTATATCTAGTTTATTATGTGTCTCAGTCAGGGTCTGACCAAACGCTCAACTCAAAACTATAAAAAGTAAAGCGGGTGTCATGGCGGAAGACAATAATAATTTGGTTGCCTTTTACAATCTATGTCATGGATGCAGCTACAATTTAACGCCCTACCTAAAGGGAAGGCGACACATACAAACAAGCAAATATATTGGACATTCAATGAACAAGCAAAAGACAGGAATTGTACCTGTACTGATGCCCATATTGAATGATCGTAAAAGGCGACTAAAGTTATACCGCAGACTCCCAAAACATAACTTTATCATCAATAAACCAAAATGAGGGTATTGAACATTAAGACACACACTTGGTCAGTATATCACAGACAATGTAATATAGAAACAATTAAAATACACCAGGAATTCGTTAAACGTGCGTCCTACTAGGATATCCCCAACAGAAAGTACATTCGAACTATTTATGTATACTTTATGTCAGCTTATAGAAAATGGGTAAGGTGTCTACTCTTATGTATAAATATATATTTCCTATCTTATCCGTATTTTCGAGATTTGATCATTACTTGTCTCGCAATTTATTGAATATCTTTTCTACATCATTAATTATTTATCGGTTGTGTTGGGCAATTGTGTGGCCAACGATTTGTTTTGTTATGAGGTACATCAGGAATATGAATTAAGGAACCTTAATAAAAATTAGCTTGAAACTGTTTGATAAATGAAGAACAGAATGTGTAGTTGTGATAACATCATCCTTTTAACAGATGTTTTATTATTATTAAGGAGTGTATTTCCGTGTTTGTAATGGAAGGATAATTACTCATAGAACATTAATTGAATTGGCATGATTAAATTATTACTCGACATAATTGTTTTAATCCATTGGAGAACATTATGACAGTTTTAAATTGTGGTATGAAAAGGATGACAATAGAATACATTTAAACAAATCGGTACCAAATCAGGTAAGATTGGTCTCTTCTGTATGCGATGTGCTGCGTGCTTTTGTGTTCGTGTTCATTGTAAAATAAGTTAACATTTACTTACAAAATCCAAAACCTTTATTCCAACTTTAAGTCAATTGATACTAGTACGGGTAAACTACAACAACCTAGATTATTACGGAGCAATCTGTTTATGAAATGGAATAGTTTTGTCCATATTTATTGTTGGAAATGAATGCAACATGGGATATAGACAATAGAAGTTAATTCAAGTTATTAACGCTTGCTCTCAGTCTGCAATGCATGTTCGTGAGCATACACGAGACAGAAATGAATCCTGACAGCTGAACAACAGAAGTTAACTCCTCTTCTGACTCAGGAGATTTGTACTCTCTGTAACGGAAAAGTTGATTGCTTTTCGAAAGCATACCAAATTATCTATTCGTGAAATCGAATGAATTGATTCATGTGTATATTACTGTGAAAGCATTTATTTTCATTGTGCTCAATTTTCGTGGATCTTGAAATTTTAGGTTTAAGAAGTTGTTCATCAGTATTTATACATGAAAGCAATGTAATATTCCCATCCAACTGCTTGTTGATTAATATCAATATAGTGAAAAAAGACCACGCTCCATCATTGGAAAAGTCATACTTCGTCGTTGTATGCCCACGCGATTTTTTTCCCATTTAAACGACATATTCTCAATAACCAAAAACACAAAGGTACTGATATTGGACATGCGGCATGCTGGGATGAAGGGCAAAAAAAAATTTTTTTGAAAAGTTCTCTAGTCTGTCACATGAAACATATGCACATTTTAAGAATATTTGGTCCTAGATATTTTTTACAAAGATTTGTCTAGCTATAAGGGTAAAAAAACTGTTGTATTGTATTGTGCGAATTAATAACCAGATGACTGTAAGGGCCCATTGGCCTCTGGTTCCTATACATATATCATGCACTCACTCCTTAAAATGCTTTATACATTATCAGTCCGTGCACCAAATAGTATCTGGTTAAAACAGAAGCGTAATGTCTGGCAAATTATTCTACGCTAGGCCATCAACAGTTTCCGAAATCGTCTCATTTTTTGTCATAAACTGTTCTGTTTTTCATCCTTCAGGGTATTGTCTAGAAACACCAAAAGTGCGTTTTGTCGCATTACTGAATGAGCCTTAATCAGCAATTTGCCTTCAAAGGGATACATTTTGAAATACGATTACTTCACTTTGATAGCCGATGAAGAAAATCAAAGACGAATATCTAAAAAAACACCTGCTAGTTCACTGGAGTTCGTTCCTTTGGCGATGACAATGCAATGAAAAGTGATTTTGATGTAACCTTGATGTTCAATTTGTTAAATTGATAGACAATGTAAATTTCTTTTTTTTCTACTTTATCCATTTAGTTATCTGCCCTTTAGGGAAAGTACTGAAAATTACTTCATTTGTTTGTATTTTTATTTACGAAAACTGTGGTTTTCACATTAAAAAGCAGACGTAACAATAAAAACAGTCACAGTAGAACAGATATGCAACGGGAGAACAGGTTCTGGATTCTTCACAAAACGGGCATTTATTATATAATTTGGCACAGGTTAATGGTAAGGATCTAGTCTTAATAGTTACGTTATTCAATTGATAATAAGTCACTTATAGTTTTGATTTCGTGACCTCTGCTGGATTTTTTTCTTTTTTCATTTCGATGTAAAATAATCACAAAAGAGCCATATTTCTGTTTCTTCTAAAATTCTAGGCAATATGCTATGTAACCAGCTCTCATAAAATCGGAACCGACTCTAAACAATCTAAAATGTAAAAGAAAGAGGCTCAATATCTACATTAACATGAAACCCGAGTCATTAAGATAACAGCCGCTCCACGAGAATAAAATATTTTTACACAAATGTTTCACTTTCCACCAATACTGTCGACATAGACGTACTTACGACGTGTACATTTCTGATTATTTCTCTTTCATTAATTTTTCGCAAATATTTCAGCTTACGAACATATTAACAGGTTCAAAATGTTCAATTACCGCAAAAAAAAAACAAAAAAAAAATCACACTGGAACATATCGACCTTATAGTAGTTAGTCGACGAGTACATCATTTTACTGAACAAACTAGCTTCGTGATGATTTCTTATAGCTCTGGTACTACTAATTAGTCAAAACTTCAACAATAAAAAAGGAACGTGATACCAAAGTCATTCCGAGGACGAAATGATGTCACGAATACGATTACCGACAGAGTTGTTTAGTTGGTTAATCCGGGAATACAGAACATTGTCCTTATTATTGGCCGTTCGTTTATATTTAGTCACTCTCCCATGAGAAATTACTCTGAATGACGTTAATATAGAAACCTACAATGGTATGCAAATTGGATTTTTACGTTTGCTAGTTTCAGTTCATGTATTTTTCATGGAAATGAATCATATGCAATGAGACCGTGTGAAAAACTCATTGCTTTTCATTTACCAATTCAGTGTAACTCAGGAAGAGCAGTGAGATAGACAATCCGGACTATAGAGAAGGTTTGGTCAATGCTGGCGTCACTAACATAGTACGCCGTCTGAAACTGATTGAAGTGTTTCGCTTTTAAATGTAATCATTCCTTTGAATCTGCAATCTATTAGGACTGTTAAATGAGCAAAAGAACTATGAATATCCACCAATCTAATTGTTATGATACTGGTAAAGTACGCTTGCACTAACAGTCCCGGTCACTGTGATTTGTTTTTTGTTTTAATATTCAGCCTGATTGCATAAACTCGATATCGGCGAGAGCTGGGCTAGGTTTTGTATGGATTCACATGTACTTTGCATAATACCAAATCAACGACTGAGGTCTTTTCTACATGAGCATGGACGCGTGTGGCGATAGTGCGTGCGATGTTTGAGACTTCTGTACTTTCGTCTTAACAGAGACTTCTGTCAACTATGATGCTGTCGTACGTGCGGATGCACTGCCGTGTATATGGTGTACCGGTCATTTGATGATGTCGACGGGTAATCCAGTTTTCCAACTTAATTGTAATATTTTGCTACTTTCAGATTAATGATACTTAGAAAGTGACGACTGCGCCTGTTTCTGTCACCAAACATTCAAATGTGGACAAAAGCATGCCCAGCTCTTATCGAATTCATTCAGCACGTCTGATCTCACGCAGAAAATACACGCCTCTCTTCCATCCACATTACGTTCGATCTGAAAGATAAGTAAATGTTTCGAATTTTAGAGGCGCTGAAATAAATTGGCAGATAAAATCTTAAATAATGACAGACCTTGTTGTAAAACAAGGCGCTTTACATAAGAAAAGGGTCTAACTTACCACTATTAAAAACAACGACAACGAACGAAATATTCCTGATAATCTCTGATAATTTGACAATATATCTATCATTGTGTATGCATATGTTGAAATGGCATCTGACGCATTCACATGACCAATGCACTTTCGCAATATGGGCTGAATGTCTTGCCTTGATATACTACAGTAACTTGCCTGCCTTGTTTAAGTATCCTGAGAGAGATATTTGTTGCTGATGATACCTTATCACGAGATCTGATCATTTGTCTTTTTCTTCTTGGTAAACATATCAACAACTTTCGGTGAAACATGGTTTTCGAGCTATGCAGTAATAGTGTAGATTAAATACACTTTTTGAAAATAGTACTAAATCTCCATTGAAAATTGTACTTGCTAGATTTATTCGTGTGATGCACTGGTTGCGAAACTACACAAGTATTTGTTTTCCTTCACTTTTCTATAATTTATGGCAGTGACATTTAAAAATTTTAAAACTTGCACCATGAGTCATGAATAAAATATGAATATTAACAATTTGATTTCTACAAATTTATTAGTGATGGTGTACTTACATTTAAGCTAACATTTCACATTTCAATGTCATGGGGTGTTATTTTATACACATATTATAATGAAAATTTCAATTTCTAGAATAAAAGGAACAAAATGACGTTTTATAGAATATTAAGAATATTTTTCAGAGGTTAATTTTTAGGTGAGTGCTATCTATGATCATCAAATATGAAATTTCTGTTGAAGTCGATATAAATATTGGTTAACATGTTTAATTCAAACATGTTCCGTTGTCATATATGTACAAAGGCTCATATGGGATCATCAACAAATCATCTCATCTTAGTAATGCCATCTCCACGAGGTGAAATGTAGTATTTACTAAAACTATACTTTTATTATTCCGAGAGTTCTGAATTTAAGATTATATGGAATTATACTGTTTAGTAATGATTGATAAAACTATCATGATTTGTTGTAATTTCATAGAAGGTTTTAAGAAGCTCGTGCTTGCTTTCAATGTTTCGCAAAGAAATAAAAAAAATGTTTTTGACAAAACATTTCATATAAATAAACACTTTCTAAGAACCTATATTTAATATTACCAAGAAAAATAAAGCTTAATATTCTCTGCTATCAAAGATTCGTTTTAGTTATTGACCACTGGATCCACGATGTAAACCAACCATATTGCCTTCACTTAGCATGAGTCCGGATCCATTAGCGACAGCGGTTCCGGTTATTGTAACGTCCAGCTATATATATATATATATATATATATATATATATATATATATATATATATATCAGTCACCAAGAAGATACCGGTGGGAAATGACGTGATTATCGATGTGACCATAACGTAGCTTTATTTAGGTCAGCTGAACAAATATATTTACCAGAAATTATCATACGCGATAAAATATAAATAAAAAGAGCGAAGGCGTTCATATGGAATTGCTCTAGAGACCTTCCACATGTCAGAATCTTCGGAATAAAAGGCAATTTGTAATTCACTGTATTCATTGCGTGATCCTCGGGGTGTGTTTTCTTTGACTTGGCTGTGGTGAACGTAACGTCTCGGGGATATGAGGTAATTGACACAGACGGAGGGGCCTAAAATGTAGCACACCATTTCATGGCCCAGCAGGTCACCAACATCTTGCATCGCTAATCGATAGAATCAAATCGATAGAAAAAACGATACTGTGACAAAGATCGGGATCGATATTGAAATATCAAAACCTACATTCAATCCTCTTTCTGTTACCATTAGAATGCAAACGATCAAACCCAGCTTGATAAAAAGTGAAGTAAAGTATGTCTTATAGTTTATTCTTATCAATGTCATGGATACCAAATACAGTACTGACTTACAGCTCGGTTCTGCAAACGACATGTCAATTAAAAAACAGGAAATATGAAGTAGTCAAAGATAAAATTTTGAAAGATTATTATAGAATGGTGCGTTTTCGATTAATATTTTACCCTCTTCGGCTACACCAAGCACAATAGCATGGTAGATATTTGTGTGAAAATATGAAAAATAAGCATGTCTTGGCATAAACGCTAGTTATCTCTGAAAGGAGAAAAGACGGCAACTGAAAACAATAATAAAGATATCACAAGAAAGACAATATGTATTGCTAGCATCTTAAGAGTGTAAGCGTTGTAATATTTTGTACATAATTCATTCTGAAGTCAACACCCTTTTTGCAGACAATATAAAACAGGTTGCAAATTACTCATTTTTTGTAGTCATAATGTTTCAAACAATTCTGCAGAAACGGCCATATATCTCAAAGACATAACATATATTTTCGCATGGGAGTAAAAACCATAAGAAAAACGAATAAAATCCCAATTACGCACCTAAAATATGCCTCTGATATATGGCATAGACATATTGATATTCGGCAGTCTGTATGGAATGACGTTACATTTAGTTTACTACCTAACAAAAATATCGACAAACCAAGGCAATCAAACACAAACAATTGTTTTGTACAGAAACAAAATCTACGAGCTACGGAAAAGTACAAATGTTGTTGGTTGGTGGGTTTTTTGGTTAGATAAACGTCCTACTAACAGACAAGGTACGTTAAGGATGATAAGTATCCCGTGAATACAGCATGTTCGGGTTTAAAGGGTAGATGATCTGTTATCATCAGTCGTCAAAACAATTTCTGTGTTTGTTACATATATTTGTTTGTTTGTCTGTTTATCTAATTAACGTCATATTAACAGCCAGAGTCATGTAAGGACGGCCTCCCATGTTTGCGGTGTGTAGCGTGTGTGAAGTGCGTGTTTTGGGTGACTGCCGTATATTCATGCTGTGTCTCCTTGTATATTGGAACTCTTGCAGTTTTTATAGTGCTATATCACTGAAGCATGCCACCGAAGACACCAAGCAGCACACCCTACCCGGTCACATTATACTGACAATAGGCGAACCAGTCGTCCTACTCCTTTAAAGACGATGTGTTGAAATTGAGCATGCGATATCAGGTCAAGTTTTGAACATTAATATGGTGATATGAACAACATATATCTTGCTCTTTTTAAGTGTGTTCCGAACATGGAATCAGAATAAAACAAACAAGGTTATAACCATTATTACCGATATAGAAGATATCATTGACATTTGAAAATATTTTAAAGTTATACATAAAAGTTACTGAACAAAGATACAAGTTTTCGTATATTGTGTACATAAGTTAATAACACATAGGGAACATTGTAAACAGGTCACCCACGTATCATTTAAGAAATACCTGATTTGCATAACGGTAAGATAGATAACATCCACATCTTTGTTTGTCACCAACACCTTAGTGATCGTGCAAACATAATGCGTTTCAGCATCAGCCACAGAGTAGAAATTTAAAGAGATTAAATAGAAAAGAGACCCATCGTGTAACAACTCTCATTTATTACGAACAAAGTTCCCATGGTAACGTATCGCCGTCAGTAAATTGTCACAACAAACAATAATTTATCTAGAAAGTTCATAAAAAATTAAAATTGCGGCCAATGAATTTTTTCCCAAAATTAAAAAAGGGAAAACAAATCTTAGTTGACCGATTAAACTATTTATCAAAAATGAAATTGACATTAGAAGTCAATTACGGAATGAAGGTGCACTTATTCGATGATTATGTGCAGTAATGATAAAATTGTGTCTGAAGTAAGCATATATTTCTAGGGGCACAATGAGTTTGTGGTGTGGAGCGTGAAGCGCTATAGATTAGCGACTAACATCCCTATATAATTTTCAATCACAGATTATAACGTTTTACGGTTTGACGGTTCGGTGTCTGATAAAACGTACGGCGTCTGCTGGACAGTGCGCGCATACGTGGGTGTATCAGAAAAAGGCTGGGGAAGAGGTACTTTACTCAAGTTTGATACGTAATCAGCAGCCCCGTAGAACATATCCCATCCAATAAGCCTGCGGAATGTTTAAATGTTAGAAGTAACTATCGTTTAGACCACTTTGACTCCGTCAGCTGATTAGACCTAACGATTTCCTTACAGGCATCAATTAACTTATTCTAATATGTAATTAGTGAAATCTTTGAAAACACAATGTATTTGATTTCAAATTCGAGAAGTAATTATTATATATATATATAACATCTCAATATATAAAATAAATAAAACGCAACGATACATTCTTTAACGTATAACATCTTCATATATATACGGAAATCTTTTAAACTATTCCGCATTTTACTAATTTGGTTGATTTTGTCAATCGCGTGTCATTTTGACCCTTAAACTACATCAAGTGTTATCTCAATTACTGGCTATTGGCGGGTTACCGAAGACAAAATTCGTGTTGTTTGATTCAAATAACAAGGAATAAGTTAGTCCTGATTTGAAGACGTACATAGATTATCAAATTGGCAAAATGATACCAGGGAAGCATCACTTTTATGTCGTGATCAATTAAACGGAGTCTATAACTGTATATGTAGGATGTAAATAGATAATTTGGTCGAGAAAGGGACGTATACAGGCCTACACTGCTATGTATATCATATGGCTTCCAATCTGATGATTTCCATCCTTGTGTCACTACAATGACATCCACGGACTTAATTGTATTCTGTACAGTCACATTTAGTCAAGAAACAGTGTACAAATCACCACCAATCGCATCATGGCATGCCATTCAATTTTTCAGATACCCAGTTTCCAAGGACATGTTTCATTGCCCTGGTTTCTGTAGGCACGTTAGGCTTCAATCTGATGCGTAGGTATTATCCATTTAACATACCGCGTTTCTTTTTCGTTGAAAATAATTTGAAATGCCTTTTTGGGGTTCTCGTCTCCTTTGTAGTCATCTGCTCCACTAGGATAGTCTTCGTTGCACCTTTTCCCTTATGTTTCGCTCTTCTGAGCTAGAAAAATCATGGTATCCATTAACTATATTGAGCTCTTTTTTTCGTTGAAAATCTTGTGAAATACAGCAACTTTAGCCTGTATGTGTGCCGTTTCGGCGCATTCGTCTCCTTTGTAGACATCTGCTCTGCTCTGAAAGTCAGAATCTGCCTGATATTACGGGGCGTGCACATCCTCTCACATCCAATCAATTTAGAACATAAACAGTAATGAGAAAGTCTGCTATCTGGCCTTGCTCTATTTTATATACATCAATATGTACTTCAACATCCCATCTGTATCAAAATGACGTCATTAACGTTGTGGAAATTTGGACGTTTTTATCCAATCTTATTGCACGGTTTTGTGGTGTTGAGTACCGGATTTCATGTCAGTAGTGATTACCATCTAACGGTCAAACTGACCCCGCACACGTGCGACCAATAAGCGCCGTTACAGCTCAATTTCAAACGATGCTACTTGACGTAAAATGTTGTTGTGTGGATTACTATGGGAACAAATTACTGTTTATAGTCCATCACGGATATAAATACAAAATTACAGCTGCTACACTATCATATCAACGATATCGTTGTTTGTGGAGCACATTGCATGGCGTAGAACACCTGTTTGAGACTGATCGTAATTAACCATATGGGCTATAATATGTTTGACCGATTTATTCTTTTTTAGAGTAATAACAAGTCTATAAATATTACACATATAATGATTTTCCAAGCTAAACTATTTTATTAGAAGGTCAATGACTTCCTTTCTATCTTATAAAAATTCAATGGCATTCAACAATGCCTTTTCTTTTCAAGATTTGTAAGCATTGTGAACGGTCCTGGTTGCGAAGTGTTAAAATAAGGTACATGTATCTCAAATTCATCAGCTTTTACACAATCAGCCCTTCAACTTTGTTTTCTTTGGTACTGGCCGTAATTCGATGTGGAATTTTGCGACGTCAAATCAGGTACGTAAATATATCATAAGTAGTGTTAAATGAGGGGTAAAAAACAATTTTGTTGATTGTGTAATTGTATAACTTTATCATTAATGACGCAAGTCAGTTTTATTTTTACAAAACAGTGAAAATTCACCACAAAACTATCTTAAAACATCTTATCACGTTTCATTACGGTTCCATAGCTTTTACAATTTCAGCATAACGGCAAAATCTAAACCTATTTTCAAAAATCAACTAATCATCAATGATTGTGTTTGCATTTTAAAGATGGTCGATAGTAATCGGTTTCTTCACAAGCACATAACACAGTGTCAAGTGTAACCTGCTGTGTATCCAATCGACCGTTATCCTTATTCGGCCATACTGGCTGTCTTCTAATTACGCGTGAACATTGCATCATTAATCAATTAAAGTGTAACTTATTTTCATAATGTTGTTTGTAAATTGACAACTAACGTATTTAAGCGGGGAATATCAGCGGCGTTACCACTTTAAATTGCGATGTTGGTAAACAAAAAAGAAACAAAAATAATTACATTTGACATTTATACTTGTGGTTTTAAACGGATGATGTTAACTGGCCTCGCAAGTGGTGTTTCAGATACATATTTAGAGATTTGAAAATAGAAATGCATTCTTTTTCAGATACATGTTTAGAGATTTGATGATAGAAAACATTTTTTCTTCAGATAAATGTTTAAGGATGTAAAGAAAGGAATACATTCTTCTTAAAATTCCAACTACAGCACGCAAATGATTCGTCTACACAAGACTCAGTGATGCTAACAATTAATGAGCTAATAAACTAATCATGGTGTTGATAGGGCGTTGGGGTATTTGTGTTAAATGATCAAATAACTGTAATATTGACATAATAATTCAAAGACGGCCTTTTGTGCATGTTGTGTGTTACGTGTGTGAAGTGTTAAACGAAGTTTAGGAGACTGCGGTATATGTGATTTTGGAAGGTTTTGCCCTTTTTATAGTTTATAAGATAAAATAAAACATAAAGCGTGATAGTCTTAAACTTGTAAAGAAATTCAGTATAGGAAACCTGCAACAAGGAATATTGTCAATGGTTACTTTCCTTATCATCGTGAATATAAAGTGGAACCTGTTATCACCTTAATCATCGCTTAAAAAAGATTACCGCTAAAAATCATCTTAAACAAGATTACCGCTAAATATCTAAAAATGGATGATCTTTATAATGCTTCTACATACCGGCGTGTGAAAAAGCAAAATCATGCAATTCAGCAACAAAATGTGATTCAATATTCGGTCAAATTAGCTACGGATAGCTATTTTTTAGAAGGAAACACGAGGTAACTTTGTGCTTATTACTTGAAATTTGTCATACATCAAATTGTACGTCTTGCAAGGTCAAATTTCCGATACAGGTCAAATGTGCTTACAGAAAAGATATACCAGCGAGTTCGTTCGTTATATATCTATGTAGGTAAATCAATCGCTGATGATGACCTTCGTGTTCGAAAATCGCGTCATGTGGCTATTTAAAGCATAAGTAAGGGATAACGAGTTGTTCTGGTTCTACATGATATATACCGAATACACGTATATGTATACATAAATAGCAAACGAACACTCAATCACCCTGTCAAACCCCTAACCAAATTTGACGGGATCTGTTCAAGGTCACCTTGTCGATAACGTGCAATTTAGACGACAAAAGTGACACGAGGCCAATTTATTGCTGAAGAAATTCTCAAGACTTGATGAAAAACTTTTTAACAATCCTTATGATATATCGCTTATTTGCGAGGACATCCAGCTGTGAATTGCAAGCAATTCTTTCTAAATACTATTTGTAAATATACCAATACATGGTGAGTGTGATATAAGAATGCTTGAATTATATTTTATTACGGACTTCTTGATATGTGATGTATTCGTGGTATTTACCGGGAATAGCTAATGTATCATTTGAAATTATGCCATGACATTTTGAAGTATATTGTATGATTGACTTTGGAATTGTGTGAAAGATTTTTATTGTATCGGTCATATTCTTCCTAACGACAACAGAAATTGTAATGTATTATCTGCTCTTATTCAAACGCTAGTGACACCATTAAACAGCGTCAAATGTCACTGCAGTTTTTTCTTTAGGGTACGCAAAAACGTTTTTTCATCTATATTACGTAAATTAGGGTTGATATTACTGATACAAATATAGTGACATTAATACTTATGATTGATTTTCAGAACACTTGACAAAATCAAATGCTTATCAAGGTACGATTCCGTTGATTTGTCAAGGAATTGTTTTCCAAAAATACAAATAATTATTATAATAATAAAAATACGCACATTAGTTGCGACACCATAACGTCGTTTTTTTGCGTCATTCTTTAAAAGAGGTATAGAAAAAACCAGAATCGACCAATCAGAAAGTCAGATTTAGTATGAAAACAAAGTAAAATTAACCATAATCTTTTTGAAAAGAAATTCCTTAACAGTAAAAGATGTTAATTTCAAAAACAGAAAACGCATTGGCTACAAATATTTTAGTATGTTTTAATAAATCCGTTTTCAAACCTCAAAACGGCTCTTTATGAGTAGAGAATTTGGTCATAACCACATGACCACATAAGTGTGTTTTCAGTGGCCATCGTAAAGTGTCATTACACTGAAATGCAACAATTTGAACAACGTCCGCTCAGACAATTACATCGACAGATTTTATAATAAAACAAATACCGTTGCTATTTACATTTAGAGTAATTGCGGAGTAAAGAATAGTAAGCACCAATTATACAGGCTTTAGGTTGTCAGTGACAACAGACAAATCCTTTACTCTTCTTACTAGGCCGAATACTAATCACTATTTACATACCGCCCTTACTTTAAAACTGTAAACGACAATGCAGGAGGCGTTAGGAATAAGAAAGTAAATTAGGGAGAAAGAAAAATTAACGTATCCCTTGACACACCTCACTTTTGGCCTTTGGTTGAGCGGTCGCCTCTATGAAAAAGGCTCTGGGTTCTGTCCCCTGGCCAAGACACACCATTGTCTTTAAAGTGGTAGTTTCTGCTTTTGCTTAGCGCTCAGCATATCTGGAGTGGGATGACTGGTTCGCCCGTTGTTTGTTACCGGTGGGATGTGTTGTTTGGTGTTTTCGGCAGCATGCTTCAGTGATAAAGCAATGTAAAAAGGGCAAGAGTTCCACTTTGCGTTTCACTATAGAAGAAAATGCAACACGAATATACTGCAGTCTCCCAAAACATGCACATCGCACTACATACACGTTACAAGGCATACATGGAAATCCCTACTTATATGACCCTGACTGTTTATAGGACGTGCATTAATCAAACAAACAAACAAACACTACAGGAGTAAACGGTCTATTACTGGCTTACTGCTGTAACAGTGACATAAAACTCAGGCAAAAATAATAGGAAATCACACCCTTTTGGTAATGAGACAAGAATGATGTTAGAATCCCAATCAAAATAATTTCTTTGAATTCAAAACACCTATTCGCTCATTTCAACATCGCCACCTTAATAATTCTGTCATGGTTGTCGTCGGAAGAGTGGATGTTCGGTGCTGCCGTCGTTACACGGGTGTTATGGTGTCGATATTCATGATATTTCCTTTTCCGATTCTGATACTTCTTATACCTATGGCTATTGATATTTACAAGAGCGTTCTTAGCGGAGGGGAATGTCCCGAAGACTCAACAGTATAAGCCTTTTAGAGCGTAAACGCGGTTGTGATCTTATATCATTGTTCATATGTTGGTATTTTATGTTAGTATGTTAAACTTTTCTATTTGTCAGATTTTTGCTTTTAGCTGTTTCGGTAAGATAGGACTATAAATAGAGCAAGAATAAAACTATTACAAGAAACATACATACAGTAACATACCGCAGTCTCCAACACATATTTTTTTCATTATCCGTAGTACATTGTAGACAGAATAAACCGTCCTTAAATATAAAGCAAACAACCTACCTGTCGCCAACCTCTTTCCCCGCTTACCTTTCTTATATTCCATGTAAACCAGTAAATTATCTTGATCGGAATGCTTGTAATAATGGTATCACTTATCATCGACCTCTAAATGACATTTAGAACCGCTAATCGAGTATGTCTTCGTCCTCTAATCTCGTAGAATTGGTTCTTTACGCCTATTCCGCAAAGGTTTAACAAATTGCTGAAGGATTAATATGTTCAACAACAAAATAAATCCCCCATGAATCCCCTCAAATTGAGGCAAATTTAAAGTCTAAGGCCATCAAAGAAACAAAGCTGCCGATTTATTTTCTTAAAGTACAATGCGTAATGCTTTTTTTGACAGACGATAACTTGTCTTCACGATCTAGAAACGATCAAGCAGAAGAGGTTAACAAAGATACTGCCAATCTTACAAAGCATTCAGAAAGTAGTTTGAATGAACTCATGTTATACTAGTAGTGTTACAAGGATTCGTTAGGTTGCTTATCATTGTAGTTGATAATAAAGTTTCTGTTTATATGAATATTGATAAATGATTTACACAATACACAAACAGGAAGGCTTTATTACAGGCCGGTAATATCATATATTTACCTCAACCAATGTTACAACGCAAGCAGATTGTTAAACTTATCATTAAGCTGCATGAGGAGAGATTAAAACATAAGAGTATTTCCAGAGTTGTGTTTGAAGTTAATTCTGCCTTATTACCATGAAAAGTAAAAATTTTCCTAAAGGTATTGTTCTTCATCCGTTATGAAAAAAATATATGTTGACGAATTCCGCTTGTACAGTGAACGAATTTTAATTCATATCGTATCCATTCCTAACCGTAGCACTCTAGCTACAATCAAACAGCGCAGTGTATAATAAATACCCATGGCTGAGAGCCTAATTTCCATAAGGTATACAAAATACCAAACTGGGATCACAGGTGTCTGTAGGGTAGGTTTTACTATATAATCAACAACAACATAGCAGAAGATCGTACCCCCAACACCTGTCGCAAGCCCTTGTGTCTGGGAGCCTATATAACACTGGTTCCAATGCACCCTAAGACTTAATTGTTCCTGTATATATAACGCATTAGGAATTTTGATAATAAAATTTATGTTTAAGTTTGCGCTTTATACATTATTAGTGTTAGTTATATTGTTAGACCGTATTATGCCAACTAAGTACTTTAAACTTTTACAAATGGTTATTATACTGTACAATTGTACATTTTGTATTTCCATCTACCTAAATTATCCAAATATTCAAGTTGATTTCCGGATGCGGCAGTTAATATGTCCTGACATTGTACCAATAGTTTCACTATTGTGAAATTCTTCTGAATCACATGTTTCATCTAGATATATTATTCATAGATATATTAGGTCATATTGTCTTTGCTTTTTAAATCTTATTATGTGATGATATACTAAAGTATTTGATATATATCTCTAGTATATAGCCTACTATTTGAAATACATCTTGTACAATTCTCTATCTACGATCAATTCAAAAGTCAAAAACTGGTGAATTCTCTATCAGTAGGCTTGCGTTTGCTTTTCTATACACTTCAAAAAGAGAAACATTACGAAAGGATATTAAAAGTGGATCTTTACCAAGTGTTTTGTTTGTTATGACAGGGTTGTCCCTCGTGATCACGTGATATATGTAGGAGGAGAATTCGGATTTTCGTATGTTTTCCGCGTTTTGAAGACCCACAATTTCTCACAAAGTACGGAAGAGCAACTTACATGGCTTCTTACCTATCAATTACAGTCAAATACGGTGTTAATAAATGCACGACCAGGCCAGACAGACCATTCTATTAATGGCTAAAACATGTAAATTATGTTCCAATATCATTGACCAATATATCGTTCAATGGAAATTGACGTTACACATAGAAATTGTATTTAATAACCAAACTATAATGAACTCTATTCAATCAAAGTGTTTTAGTAATATCCCGTAATATATATGTTAGGTATCAAACGAAATCACAGTTTTGCTCGTTTGACTTAGCACTAAAGTGTGTGAATTCACAAAAGAAATAATGATTTCCTATCCATGCCAAATCCAAACTATAGCCTACTTGTTGACAAATACTGCCTAATGTATTGGACAATACAAACAATACGGTTGATCTGTTTCCGTACAGAGCTTGACATTGACCAACCATCATATAAATGTGATTTTCTAACAGCCACTTACTTTCAGCTGTTTTCGAGAGCCGTCTGTTGCCCACCAGGGCATTATGATCAATGCCAGTTTTGCCCACGCATACTATGTCGTAATTGTTGTCCTCGTTATTGCCCAATGACTGAAAAATTTCTGCAAAGCAACTTTATTGTGCGAACACTAAATATCGTAATTTCCATTTTAAAACGAAGATTTCAGCGCGAGGAATAACATTCTCGGATTGAAAATAATGAATATGAAAATTCCCATCAATGTTTTATAATGTAAATAATGTATATAATAGTTTGCGAAGATAAACTTCATGAATTAACTTGTAAAATTTATGAAGTTAATCACACGTGAAAGAAGGTTGGGTAACATCATTCAACGCAAAGACACCAAACAACCCATCCCGACCGGTCATACATTACATAATTGCTTAATAAAATTGTCTTTGTCTTTCCTTCCGAAGAAAAAACCAAAACCAAAATAGGAACTTTTACATATATTGATAATTTGTGAAGTATTTTCCTTTGTGAAAATGCACAAGTGTTGAAATCAGTAATACCTGACATACATATACTCGTGAATGGCTGACAGAAACATGTTGTCTGGAGTCGGGATATTAATCCTGACCAATCGTTTTGATCTTTTAATGAGATAAGTTTCCATTTGAACTATTGTCAGGGACTTCATTCTTGGTTATATCCCCGAGGTACATCAGACGAGATCCGACATACGTTTATCTGCTAATTACCCCTGTGTAAGGACAGTTGACACACATACAGATTTTTAAATAACACATAACTTCATTTTGTTTCTACCTTTACATAATTAAACGTTCATTGTTACGTCATCCCAGTAATTTCCCAACATTCTTAAGATAGGCGAGGTTAGATATGTCAGATGTGAATGATTGTTTTCAGCATTGACATCATTATGGATACATACCAAAAAGATTTACTTGTATAAAATGAAAATTTTGAGGTTTTTTTTACTCTGCAGAAAGGGAGTAGATTTTGAATTGTCAGTATAATGTAAGATGTGGTAGTTGGTAATGTTTTTCCTTAATAGAAATATAATACTTTATAGAATCATAACATGGTAACGGATGTACCACAGTCTTCATATACGCAACACTCCGCATAAACAAAAAAGAATCCTTAATAACATAGGTATTGATATGACACTAAGCATGTCCAACAAACTATCGAATGTTTCATAAGCTTTCCAATGTTGTCGAGATCCTCTTATTGTAGGCTTTTTTGCACTGGTAAAGCACTAAATGTTTGACAATGTGTTTGTTATAATAATATTTAACTTTCAGATTTGTCTTCTCCATTTACCTATAAAGCTGCTTCTAAATTAACTTAATATTTCTAAGAAGTCGAGACCGCTGTATAGCATCGATAATATCCTCGAAAGACAGAATGCTTGACACCATTATTCTTGGTCGTCTGCTATTCAATACAGGTTGATCTGTGCACTGAAAAAAAACCATCCGGTTTATCTTTTTGCCCGGTCAAATACATGTGTCACAATATCTAAGGCAGCCATATTCGGAAGGAGTCTGTCATTGGAAGGATTAGTCTGTATGTTCTATCAGAAAATTTCCTATATCTGTTCATTTGGCAACCTCATTAGCTCTGTTAACACTTGTCTGACTGTTAAACGAGCACATTGACATTAGTGTACGAGTATATATCGCCTTGGTGAACGAGGTGTTCATTAAGAAAACACTCCTTACTATGTTGGCGATGTTAAAATTCATTTGTCGTTTTATACATTTTAATGATATCAATCACCATTTAATTCTTGAGTTCGATTTTGTTTAAATTCAGAATATTAAGAAGTTTGAATTAGTTGGTTTCATACATATATTAGCATCCTATTAACAGTCATTTCAGAATTTCCAGAGGTTTGAATTAGTTTGTTTCAAAGTATTTTACTTAACTTCTTATCAACAACCTGCGTTTTTTAGGGATTTGACAGGTTTAAGAGGTGATCTGAGACATATAGCCAAACTGTGGTCAGTTCCTGACAACTGCCCAACGTGCGATTCGATCACATTACCATGTACAGGGCTAGCAGAAATGTGTCCAGACATCTCAGCCACTCGGACCTCATTTTATTTATCACCTGTATCATATTCAAATGTTTTAAGTCATATTAACAGAATTTGGCTACATTCTGACGTTTTAAAACAATCATACGAAAGAAAGAAAGCAACCCTAACTAAAATCATAATTTGTATACTTCGTTTTGAAAACACCATATTTACATTATCGCAGCTGTATCAAAGTTAGTTAAATTTGCATGATTTATAATTTTACCATCATTATAGTTAAAAATCACAAAATGCTCTCACAATTAGTCATTATTCATTTTGTTATTTTCTTGTTAGATAGCACAGCCGAAACCTTTTATAGAGTGTGGTATTCGATATGGTGTTGTGGGGATATTTAATACATAAGAGGTAGCGAGGCCCATTAAGGATCGGCACATCGATTTGCATACATGTAAATCTGGCTTTTTTTATTTGTTTGTCCTTTTCGTGCACAGAACGGATGTTTGATATCACTGAAACATATTTTCGGTGATACAATGTAGGGTACTATCACTGACCACGGCCAAGCTTTTTAATGCTGAGCGTCAAGCAGAAACAGAGAGAAGCATTTTTTAAAACTTTTGTTTGTTCTTTTGGATTTGTTTATGTGGTACAATCAGAACCCTTTTCAATGGTGAACGTCTCATTAACTATCGAATGAGACGGTACAAACTCTTATACCATCCAAAAAAAATCTTTCGTTTGCTCTTTCGAAGTCAAATTCAATAACCGACGTTTTTCCTTATTTAAACACAAGACACCAAAACATAAACGTGCAGTGCACGAGAGCCCTACGCACTTCCCTAATTCGATTTTCTGATCATCCAGATGCTTTAATCATAAGAAAGTTCTGTTTGTTCGAATGAGCAATGCTACATTATTATGTTACGTAAACACAAATCTTGAGCGGACACACTTTTCTGTGCAGTGTGACAGAAGCTGTTTGGCCGATCCCTTTCTGTAATCATTCTGTCTTCATATCCTCGTGCCCGGGGGACTTAATCAGGTCCATTTGATCACAAGTCTTTATATGGTATAATATTGAAGGTCCATCTCCCATCCTGTCCCATAGATCACACTGACCAAGTCGTCTGCTCTGTGTGTAGACTGGCGGGACAAGGCGTGTGTACAAGAAGGATATGAATGTCCGCCCGTGTCCTGTAGTGCTGGCGCGCGCCTTTCCCTCGAGATGGCATTAGAAAAGAGTTATTTCAGGCCGACAGATGAAGAAGACGCCGTTAATGTTCATTATTCACTTGTAAGTGACCGGATACTACTCAACCGAGCGATAAGTAAAGGAAATGATCCTTATCATGATCATAATGGTCTCGCTTAACGCAAAAGTAACAAGTGTAGTTTCACATGACAGCAGATCACGTTCAATGTAAAATTTACAGCATATTCAAATAAAAGTTTCCCCACTGAAAAGTATCATAATCTAAATCCATTGTCATAAAAGGAAATATTGTGGAAATTGACAAAGCAGTCTCACAATTAATTTTGATGCAATCTGTGAAAAAGGCTTGGGGATACGGATGTAGATCTGGTATCAATTAGTCATGTATCAAATACGTTCATGAGTAGTAAAGCCAATGGAAGATGGTGGTACCAGGCTGAAATTTGTTTTTAAATATTATCAAAGAAACTCTTATAATGGAAGCCAATACGATGATAACGAAACCATTTATTTATTTCTAGCTAATCAGGAAATCACTGACGTCATACAAACGCACCGATTAACTCCTAGATACGGCCGTCGGTATATCATTTAAAGAATTTGAATTTGTTTTAGATCTTGGAACTTTAAAAGAAATTGAAATCTTACTACATATTTGCACGTCAATTGCAACCCAGTATTGAATTAAAAAGAAGCGATAAGGAAGTTCTTGTTTATAAGGATGTGTAGGTCGTGGATGTGTTGGTATGTGCTTGAATTGTAATATATCGCTGAGTTGTTAAACGGATGATCGTCAGGCATTAAGAAAAAACCTAAAAGACAACTTGAAAAGCTTCATGTGTTTTTTTTATACATTTCTTATGTTAGAAATGCGTTTATACCCTAAATAAACCTAAAAGCGATTAACATGTTCTCCTTGTAGCTCTTATACAAAACAATCTACAAATGTATCTAGGTTAGTTATTATAATATTGATACATTAATTATTCAATAAAGATTACATATTAGTCAGTGATACAACATAATCTTATGGGACTCTTTTTATGCGAATTTATTACGCAAGTGTATCAATAAATCACACATTTTAACGGAAACTTCATTGTTACATAATGGGAAAACAGCCTAATACGTAAAGCCAATCAAAACGCTTTCCACTATGTCAAACGAAATAACATAGTGGGATAATCACAATATACGTGTAAGGTAAATACACGTATAATATAAGATGGTAAATGGGGAAATGATTCAGTGCGGATGACGAGGAGTGTTGTGGTGATATAGTTGTTTTCAAACAAAATATTCTCATAAATAACCATTGGTGCACGAAAACAATTATTAGCCCATTGACCCCTTTCTTGGTCATTGTTTTGTTTTCATTTGTAGATGATAAATAAAGATAAACGTCCCCAAGGTGTTTTGGATGTCTAAAGGAAATGTGGGTTCAAAAAGTGCACTGTCATTGTTTTTGAAACAATCTGCGAAGCTTAAACACAACGCAAATCTACCAATGGTTGTTTATATCGATGGTTTTTTTCGTTCTGGGCCTGAGTGGACAATTTGTTCTGACATATTACCGCTAGCCTTCCAGTTAGGAAGACAAAATAAAATATTCGAATTTAGTTGTCTTTCATAATCATGTAGTTGTTACAGCAGGGCAGGTACATTTGATACCCAACCTGCAAGACTGATATCTATTACGTTTATCGTAGAGCGACAAAAGACAACAATCATTTCAGGTATTCTAGTTTGTGACGAGGGTTAAATCGAAAGGCAAGAACTACATTTTCAGTGCTAGTTATTATTTATTTAGCAGTAACGAAAAAATAAATGTTTGAATGGTATGCCTGCTATAGTATTGTAAGTTTTACAGCTTCAAAATTATACATACGAGACTATTGCAAAATACGATATATATATATGTATTCGTCTTTACTATCAAAAGTGACCCAGTTACAGTAGCCTATTGCATTGACCGTCATCAGGAGACACGAGGTCAGTTAAAAGTATTCTACGCAATTTGTCTCCTGGTCTGGCCATATCCCTGGGGCTTCCCAATGTTTTACGGTTTCCGTAAATTGTTTCATCCATTTTTGTCCCGAACTGGACCAGTAGCTACTGAATAGTTTATGTGAACGACTTTCACCTATCCTACAGATCAATCGCAGATCAGAATGAACCAGCACTCCCTCGTTAGGACAGTAGACACAGCTGTGTTGGTTACCGACCACACCGCCAGATAACACCCCAATAAGTCCACTCAATCATTACGTCAACACCGAGTCAGCTAATTAACTTTGGTGATAACTCGGTATCTTTGATATATTTCTCGTATTTGGTACAAATAAGGAGAAAACGGTGTTTCAATCAAGGGAGTCGGAGTTATGTGTTAATATTATTAATTACAGATGTAATAATCGACTGTTTGTGACGGAATAGTTCATCACGTTCCATAAATGAATCATTTATTATATTTTGTCCTGCTAAACCATTAGAAATTATCTTGGTTCGTACTTTTGGGATTGTGTGTTCCATTTCATATGTCTCAGGCAGATTCTATATTTTCTTATATACATGTATGTAGTTTATAAACCAAATTACTTTGAAAAACACCCTAGCCAACAAAAATGACTGTTTTCGCGAAAAGTTTTAAAAATTTGTGTCGTCCAATTATTACATGAATTTAACTTTTTTTTTAAATAAAAAGTGATACTAACTTTGATAATAATAAGTAATACTTTACTTTTCAATCGATCTTTTTTTAACTTCATCCGGGTTAAACAGGTTCAATTCATTCATAAACCATCTAAATCATGTTCTAATTCATGGACTTCTATATAGAAAGCTACTATGTTGCTTAATTCTGAACGTGATGCCGCTCAATAACTCTAGAAATGTTACGAATGTAACAAAATTCTTAAGTGTATAGTCATAAAATTCCAAAGGAGGTTAAGTTTTAAGAACTAGTAAGACGAAACCTAGTTTGGTATAATAGGAAAGCGTCCAACTGGATGGACCACTCCTTATCATGTAAGTCATTCGACAACATTAGTAGTCTGTCACAATTCTGTCGATAATTGATATGAATTAAAATAATCATAGCATGGCTTGGTTTCTTAACGCATTTTGCAATTAATACACTGCCAGAGAGGGAAAAAAAGATGTCTTGATTTCCTTGCTTCAATTGTTGAATTTTGTAGTTGTATTACACGTGGTCGTGTTTCAATCACAGTTAATGAAAACACGGAAATGGATGCTACACCCACCACAGACTTTTTTCTTGAAAAATCTTGAAATTAAATTCCTTTGAATAATTTTTTTATATCTGCGAACCGGAAACTTTGTAGAGTTAAGGCCCATTCCTCATCTTTAAGCAGGATTGATTGAACTATCCTTCTCAAAGCGAAAACGCCATAGACATGCAATGAAAATCCTCAGAGGAAGCATTGCTCGATATAGCGGGACATTCAGGAAGCATGGCGACATTCTGTATGTGAATCTGGGGTAGTTTGTTACAGTGATATATGGGACCTCGACTGACAACTGAACTTTTAGGTCTAATGTGCGGGAGTCAGTAGGTTTTAGGATGATTTATACATTTCTGGGAGGGGGAGTATGAAGAGAGATGCATGTTAGAAATGTTTTACGGTATTTTACAGGTTGATAAAAGGTCTAACAAAGATTTTGTATCTAACGATAGTCTACCGCGATATCATTATCAATATCCTGTCCTCGCCTTCAAAACGCAACCTGGCTACCCTCTAGTAAAAGTACACTGCACCTTTTGACTGAGCAATTAATTAGACTAATAATCTTTAATCATTGTATTGATAGTCGGCCCCCCTGGTTTACCATTGCCGACCCCACAGCAATAAATCCTTCCCAAATTGCACTCTGGTAACCTATATAAAACAAAAAGGAAATACATCGTAGATTAGTATGCTTTATAGCTTCTTCTTATTTATTCCCTTCCTGGGGATATGTATATTCTATAAATTTTTCAATGTGAATAATATAATATAATATAATACGCTGGAAAAAAACTGACAATATTCTCGTAATGAAATATATCCATGACAAATACTTCAAACATATTCACTTCAAACCGTAAGCGTTGTTGAAAATTGTAACGCATATAACATATTTTTTTAGAGAATTTAGAGCAGAACTCTAGGCTATGTATAACAATAGAGGCACTTTTTAACATGTATTCAACTCATGTATAAGACAGATTGGTATTTTCTGAGAGCCATTGGCATACCTGGACTGTGATGTGCGGAGTGAGTAAGCACTACCTTTTTTCAACTGCTTTTTTAGGTAATTACCATGAAATGAACAGCGGAATGAGAAATTCCAAAATGCTCATCATTCGTGGCAGTAGCAAGACATCATACGACTATCGGTGTCAAAAAGGCGATAAGGCCTCAGATCAAAACTGACGTTGATGTCTGATGTCAGCAGTCGCTAGACGCGATCCCAATGGACTTCAACCTAAAACCTACCTTTTTACAACAGAGACGTGGAGCTTTGGCATAACTTGTCCTCCTAGTTTATTAATGTAACGTGTGATTTGGATTTAACTAAGACCTAGCTGGACAAAACCTGAGTAAAAATGTTCTAAAACGGTTATCTCCAGTGTGAAACGACAAACGGGTCGACTGAAAGGAGTACACATATTGAGTAAAGTATGAGTAAAATTCTACTCATATGGGTCCGGAGCTCAATACTGAAACCGGAAATAAAAGTTCTTCTAAACGTAATTGGTTTCATGATATGAATTACTATTGTAATATATCGCTTACCTGTAATTTAAATAATTATGAACATGTAAAAAGAAGGATATAGTTTCCATGTTTTGTGTAATCGAAATATCTGAATACAAACTAAAGAGTTACATTGCAATATGTTCCTCACGCATTCATGTAGCTTCTTTTATGTTATAATTATCATCAATGAACTTCAATCAATGCACGGTATATCTAAATAAACCCAATACAATAAAGGGTGACAGTGTAATAATTGACACCTACTCCACATCAGATGCATATTAACGTCTACTGCATTCTTTTGAATTAAATGGTACTATAATTATAGTTTTGAATTGTGAATTAATTTATTGATTATGTCCGCAAATCAATCTTAATAATATGTGATTTGATCGATAGAACTAAATTTTTGAAAAGAATAAATCTATCCTCTATGAATTAATTTAAATAAAATTGATTTGGTCAGCTTCACAGCAAGAAGTTACTACCACTAGAAAACAAACAATGGTGTTGAGACAGGTGTTGAGACAAATCTCTTATTGATGCATTTATATCGATATTAGAAGGCTTATGATCAAGAATTGCAACTTATAATTTACACTATAAGGTACCATGATACATTTACCACGTGGTTTCTTATTGACAGTATACCCTAAGTCTACGTCAATCGTAAAGCTTGCAATGAAAGTTTAAAATATACGTACGTGTTCAGATAAAAAATATATGAAATAATATATCAGCTGTATATCGGCTATCGTTTCTTAGGAAGTTGATTGCCATTATTATTTTAGGGCAGCGAAAATATAATATTTATCTCTACACAAATGTTTTAGCTTGCATTTTATGCTTTAAATATTCTTTCAATTAAGTGACCGACATCATGTTTTTGCACACTTACACACATGATATGTCATATAAACTTATTGTGTAACTCTGAAAGCTTTGTCGTAACGTTAACCGAATTTTCCTCCTGAGATATGGAAATAGTTTATTCATATGGAACCTCCTTAATATGATCCCTTGCTCCCGTGATGCACATTATCAGATGTCCGCCACGGAGAACAACAGGGTATGCTTGATGTATATATACCGTTACACCTCGAATTCCCAGGCTTCAGTTCGCTGAATCATTCTCAACCTTTAAGGAAGACAAGATAAAATTCATGGAATCATACAGCCACAAACCCCCTTCGGTGTTGATTATATCTGCCCTACCCTTTATTAAATGGATGGTTATGACATTTTATTGTAAACACCACCTGAGACTGTAAACAGTAGGATCCTGCGTAGTAACAAAGTTTATTTTATTATGATTTCCTGTCGTTGGTACGGAAAAGTCAATTCTACCCTCAAGTGATGTCATATGCACTAACATGCGGGGTAATCATTGCGCATTTGGATGGTTTTATCAATATTGACGCTCAATGGGCCTGTTATGACTGTGTGCCGGTAACCCTACTAAACAATTGTTATATTATCTTTTATTCAGGAGAAAATGATATGGTTGTCACAACCCTAGATAAGCCTAGAGCTGACCAGTCAAAATTACTCGCATTATATCTTACAATCTCATCTACTTAATATATCTTTTTACTAGAGTATAGAAAAGATGTCTGAATGCCGATGAGGTCGACTCAACTATGATGTCAAAATAATTGTGATTGGTGTCAACAATTTGATTGGCAATTGGTGATTCTAATTTTTGGTTGAACTCAAATTTGTCCTGGCTTCGATTGATTTTCTAAGCGTGATTTAATCATAATTAACATACGTTTTTTTGTGGATAGAAATACACCAACCCAAGTGTAAGGATTGGGTAATAAGAATTCGACAAGCTTCATATTGACGAAAATTTCAAGGTCAAAAAGACATATTATACTCATCCAAAAATATCATTCTAGCAACTTGAATTGGACCTAAATGATAATTTCACTACCGAAAAAGTAAAAAAAAAACAACCATTCCATCACATACCTACAACAACCTACATTTCGAGGAATCTGAACGTCACAATATGTTGCAAAATTGTACCTGTTACCAAAGGCGACTAAATTTAAGATCTTATATTTTCTTTCTTCCTTCCTAACTAACTGTCTTTTTTCTAACTTCTCCCTTGACACCCCCTCACTTTTGGCTTCAGGTTGAGCGCTCGCCTATGTAAGTTGTAGTTTCTGCTCCTGCTTAGCGCTCAGCATAAATGGAATGGGACGACTGGTTTGCGTCCATTGTCATTTTAATGGGACCGGATGGGGGTTTTCGGCTGCATGCTTCAATGATATAGCTCGTTGCAAGAAGACACAACACGATATACCGCAGCCTCCAAAACACACACCATACACTACCTACACGCTACACATCGCATACAAAGGAGGCCGTCCTTACGTGATCCCGGACTTAAAAATGTGTGTTGCAGAAAGCCAGCAGAGGCCACCATGTCATTGTGCACTGACATCAAGTCATGACTTTACAATGAACTTACAGGTTATATTACATTAGTAACGTATTCAAATATTTCACAAGTTACTAGATAGCAGGCGATTTGTGTATAGAACGACAAAATAAATAAAATAGTAACTCTTGTATGAAAGACATCCCTTTTATAACAACGCTAAGCGTTCAAATGACGATATTTGCTTTGTCATAATTTTATGAATGTGACAATCGTAAGAATTCTTTTTATTTAGGTAATATATATGATATATCATAATTTTTTTTACTGAGTCATCTCATCCTACGTCACAGTGCGATAAACGATTATTAGCATCGGTATAATTTACATTTCCGACCGTTGTGTAACGTATTTTCCCCATTATATCCTAGTGTTTATTTCCCCAATATCGTGTAATCCGTGTCTTCCGGTTTACACCATTGGCATTTATGTCGGTGCTAAATGATTGTTTGACCTGGTACCATCTGGCTAGACGGCTTCAAACGGCCTGTAAATGGTGGCGGGATCGTGGTTTGACCATAAAACGGTTTGATATCCCTCTTTACTGATGAGATAACGAAATAAAGCAGACATGTTTTATGAAAAGTATAAAATATATACATATGTAATAAGTGTTTACAATAAAAGATCAATATATAATTGGATGAAAATATTTTAATGTTAAAAACGGTCATCCTTGCATTGCTGCAACCAACATTGAGAAAATAACGCTTTTCGAAAAAGATGCGTTAAAACTTAGTGCAAATTCAACTTATAGCCATGGTTACATACATATCATTTACAAAGATTCAAGATTCTGTTTAGATACAATTGTTAAATAAAAATACTTGAGTGCATGTAATTGTCAGAACTTTCAATTTCAAAACATCCGTATAACCATTTTGCATGGGCGAACAGGAATTGTTTAAGTAGAAAATATATTTTAGTAAAGTTAATCTTTCGTTTCGAATTGAAATGCGATGTAATGTTCGTATGAAGTGATATGCACCAAGATAACATAACATTTTTGTGTTATAGAGCTTTCCTGTTTAGATTCATTGTATCTTACAGTCTGCTGAAAGTTTACTTATTACTTCCTTATACATCTCTTTCCGATTAAAGACATTTATCCTGACTTCAATCACCTTAAACACTTTTGATACTTTATAACACGTGGTTTAATTACATTAATTTAGTTTTAACAACACAAGACGTAATTGATCTTAGTTTGGCGTTTCTTAAAGATATAATAACGAGTTGTAGGATCTTTAATTACAAGTTCATATTGGAATTAAGAAGTGAAATAGGATGAGTATCATCATTGAAAACATAATTGGTTCTAATGCTGATTGATGTCACAAAATGTCAAAGCGTAGGGATGATTTCTCAGAGAGGGTCCCAAAGGATGAATACCAATAACGTTACCATCATAGATACCCTGGATTGGTTTGTTTTGATGTGCTTTCGTCTTATTAACATATACTTTATTGAAGTTTTGAAGGAGACAGAAATTCGCTGTTTTATGCAAGCAGTCAGTACCATACATTTATGTTGAATGGAAATAGAATGACTAGGGTTTTGGCTAGAGGCCCACGCAACAGTAAACGTCATGTAAAGACAACGTCACCTGTGTATGGTGTGATATTTATATAGTTTTAAATAATACCTTGAATAGTGATCTATAAATCATTTTAAACAAAATATTTAATAATTTTGGGTGGTTTTAGTAGGTCTATAGATGAGGTCATAAACAATCATCGGAAGAATTATAAATCTCTGTAGTAGGTTTTAAGAAGTCATTACTTAAATATTAATCTGTTTTCTATTTTCATTGATCGTAATAATATCATGGATCACATGTAAAATATGAAGAAGCCATATTTCATCTGATGTAATCATAACTGTCATTATAGTTACCTAGATGATCGAGATTAGATCCGAGTGACTTTATCTTTCCTAATGCCTCCCTTGGCACCGCCTCACTTTTGGCCTTGAGTTGAGCGTTCGCCCCTGTGAGTAAGGCTATGGGTTCTGTCCCCTGGCCGAGACACACCAAAGTCTATAAAAGTGGTAGTTTCTGCTCCTGCTTGGCGCTCAGCATGCAGGGAGTGGGACGACTGGTTCGCCCGTTGTCAGTATAATGTGACCGGGTGGGGTGTGTTGCTTGGTGTCTTCGGCGGCATGCTTCAGTGATATAGCACTATAAAAAGGGCAACAGTTCCACTATACTAGAAGACACTACATGAATATACCGCAGTCTCCTAAAACACGCACCTCGCACAACATACACGCAACAAACCGCATACATGGGAGGCCGTCCTTACATGACCATAGCTGTTAATAGGACGTTAATTAATCAAACAAACAAACAAAAAGATCCGAGTATATACATATGAACCGTTTTGCATCGGATTCATATAATTTTGCAATGTCAGTTTTAAGGTATACTGGGGAAAAAACCCACAGAAATCATAATATCGTATTCCTGAAATAGTATTACATGTATTGACAATTGCATTTTATGATATCCATATACAAGAAGACATAACACGAATATACCGCAGTCTCCCAAAACATGCACCTCGCACAACATACACGCTACACACCGCTTACATGGGAGGCCGTCCTTACATGATCATAGTTGTTAATAGGACGTTAATTAATCAAACAAACAAACAAGATATCCAGTGATACGAGTACTGGAAACAACTGCGATAAAATACAACCTATAAACGTTGTCCCGTTGGTTATATTTAATCAGGGTCAAGGCATGAGCTCTGATGTGTGGCCCATTACGTGATGTTGTGTTTGTTTGATTAATTAACGTCCTATTAACAGCCATTGTCATGTAAGGACGGCCTCCCATGTATGCGGTGTGTAGCGTTTGTGTAGTGAGAGGTGCGTGCTTTGGGAGACTTCGGTCTCTTCGTGTTGTGTCTTCTTTTATAGTGAGCTCTAGCTCTTTTTGTAGTGCTATATCACTGAAGCATGCCGCCGAAAAAACAAAGCAACACATCCCGAACGGTCACATTATACTGTCAACGAGCGAACCAGCCGTTCCACTCCCGGTATGCAGAGTGGTGAGCAGGACCAGAAACTACCTCTTTTATAGAGAGCAACCAACTAAATAATTTTACATAGACCACTGTGTTAAACTTTGTTAAAGTTTTGTACTGTATTATTTAAACAAAGGAATATTAGATAGCTATTGTGTTCTATAATTAAAGTCTAGGTTCTCATATAACACTAAATAGAAAAAAAAGTTTGGGTCCTTCTACTCAAACTCCGACCAGGGTTGCTTAATTGAAATCAGGCGCATTTTGCACTAAAAAATCCTGAAATTCTAATGCTTTTACCTATTCATTATATATTTTATATATATATATTTTTTTGATATTTTAAACTTAAATCTCAATATCAATTTCCAAATCATGGCCCTGCAGGTAGGGCGTTAGAATTGTACCTGCTGCCCCTATTGCATGATCGTAAAAGGCGACTAAATTTAGGATCTTATCTTTTCTCTTCTTCCTAAGTGACTTTATCTTTCCTAATGCCTCCCTTGGCACCGCCTCACTTTTGGCCTTGAGTTGAGCGTTCGCCCCTGTGAGGAAGGCTCTGGGTTCTGTCCCCTGGCCGAGACACACCAAAGTCTATAAAAGTGGTAGTTTCTGCTCCTGCTTAGCGCTCAGCATACAGGGAGTGGGACGACTGGTTCGCCCGTTGTCAGTATAATGTGACCGGGTGGGGTGTGTTGCTCGGTGTCTTCGGCGGCATGCTTCAGTGATATAGCACTATAAAAAGGGCAATAGTTCCACTATACAAGAAGACACGACACGAACATACCGCAGTCTCCCAGTACACTCACCTCGCACAACATGCACGCAACACACCGCATACATGGGAGGCCGTCCTTACATGACCATAGCTGTTAATAGGACGTTAATAAATCAAACAAACAAACAAACATATCATGGTTATCTAGGAATAATTACCTGTCAGAAAACATTTTTACTTTTGAAATTCATAATTGGCCAGCCAAGTAGCGGCCGGGTTAAAATTCTATCCTGGGCTCAATCTTGTATACACAGGGGCCATTTCGAAGGTCTTTTTTTATTTAGTTGGTTGATCCCTATAGACTTTGGTGTGTCTCGGTCAGGGGAACAGAACCAAGAGCCTTCCTCACAGAGGCGTTTTTGTAAGGTGTTAAGTACTACAACACGGAAATATTGAAGTTCACACATTCATCTTAACTTTGTACAAGCAAAAGTAGCATTTTAAACTTTCAATGAACCGTCATGTTTAAACTCTAGGGATTTACAGGGAAGTGTATCCCAATGGATTTGGCGTCAACGTTCAACTTAAGATCCAATGACTACTGTGTTTATTGTCGGAGCAGGAAGAGAAGGTTTACGCTTTGGTATGTTGGCGTTTATCCATGTATCGTCAGACAGGCTTTCAGACTTTTAGACAAGGTATCCAAACTGCAGTGTGCTTCACCATATACCCATGTGATCGCCGTGGCATTTATTATGGTTAGGGGATGTATCGACTCTTCTTACTGGATAAATAGTGGTCGAGTTAACAATTTACATCGGTGTATCACCAAATTCTAAAAGCTTTTTGAAGTCTTACACTATTTACCATATTACATTAATGCTGGACAGTGCGTTTGATGGTTATGGAAATTGTTTGATAGCACATCTATGTTGAACCGTGGTCAGTTTGCTGCTGTTTATATACAAATGTATTTTGTCCGATGATGTTCATGTTTCAATCTGATTCCATATTTCAGGTCGCTAGTTTATTATTGTCAGAAAAGAATTTGCTTTTGTTGCACACGGTTGACAAAATGAATATTAAATGTTTGCTGACAAAAAACATCTAGAACGTACCATTATATCTTGTATATAGTGTGATTTTTACAGTAATTTTAATTCTTTTAAAAGTAAAAAGCACATTTACTAAATAAGAGTAATCCTGTCAATTTATCACAATTTGGGAGACATTGTCATTACACTTCCATATCTTTTTGACTACATGCTCAAGCGAAAAACAATCGTCTAGTGCAAAAGACCGTTTTCTAAAGTGTGATTGACATCCAACCCACTCGTCCTCTGTTTCTGTTCGCTTTCTCTCCGAGAGTTAAAGTATCTAACACATTCAATGAGTGGTCCTCAGCTGTGTTGACGATCTAGATGGGTTAAGATATCAGGATATCCTTCAATTTATTGTCAACAGGTTCGAGTGGTACTTGCGTCATTTGCAAAGGTCTAGCTTTTAGTTGGGATATCCTTAAACTGAAAACCTTAAAAAAATGATATTCTTCAAATGACAATCCAGTTTCAGAAAATACTTTATCGTTAAAAGGTTAATTTATGCTCAGTTTTTCCTTATTGGACTTACCGAGAGCTTTGATGGCCACTGTCAATTTTGGGCAGTTTTAACATTGAGGCTAGATAACATGGTTAATATTATTCTGCTTGTTTCCTTACCATTTTTTGGCAGCATTTATAGATACTCAACGTAATAAAAGGAATAAAGCAGGCAGACATTAAAGAAATAAGATCTCTGAACACATAAACCTACTATAGTTTGCTTCTGTGATAAATGTGACACTAGAAAGATAATATCTAACAAAGCATTATGTAGTGAAGTAAGACAGTATGGCTGCAGACGCATGGTTTTAACAGCAACCTTGCCTCTATTGCCATTCTCAACCCTCATCGGGACCCCTCCATAAGTGATTTGCGAGGAATTCCAAGACGTGTATCTATCGTCTTGTCCGACCATCATCCACTGTAATGACGCCTATGACTTACTGTCAGAAGACTTATATCAATATGATATCAATCCCAATGTCCATTACTTCTCCATGTACAAATTTCACATTCAGGCAATTTTATATTTGACGGCATTTTAACATTTTGGAACAGTTTGGTTTGGAATAAACATATAATAAAATATTAAAGAAAACTTACATACTCTATCTATGTTTCTATATTAGCTTAATTATACCGTGATACCTCTGTCAGATCGAAAGGAAATATTTTTATTTGACCTTAATTTGATTAAACATATTTTATTGTTAATTTATGTAGTCATGGATACTATTATGTTTGATATTGTTAACAATACAAAATTATATAGATTCCTCTTGAAGAACATATTTTTTGAAAAAAAATGCAGCAAACCGAGTATTTTCCAGAGGCTTGCGATTAAAGTGATGCTCTTTCATATTACCATGGACATCATTTATGGTGAAACATTACTGTAACAATATTAATATGATTTTCTGAACTTATCACCGTTGATGCGTGAGAAATCGACAGAAAGAGAAATGCTGAAAGAAAAAGTTATGAATAATTGATTTTTAGGATAACCCATATATACAGTTAGTTCTAGAATACAATATATTTAGTCGCAGAAGCATCTACCAATACTTATAAGAAATTTTACTGAAATTCATGTAATTGTTTCATTTTGATTGTACTTATTTAAAAATGCATAGAAACATATTTAATATATGTCCAATGACATATAAACCAATGTCATATAATATCAAGTCAATTTGAAAACTCTGCATTCCACTTGTCAAAGTGTGAATTTAGAAAATAATATGTGAAGGTTTAAACGTCACTCACGAAAAGTAAAGTGATATTTGTCAAATGATTCAGACGCCTTCATCTATGGTTCGGAAATTATTTAGCCTTCATGAAGCATGCTTGAGATTTTAAAGTATTCTTGGTCATGCTTACTTCTGGAAACATTTAATTTCCTTTTGCAATAAAATGTCCGTTCGTACTTTGCCTGATAACTACGTTGCCACAACCATATTTGGTAAAGAAGCAAAAGTACGCTTAACAACATGGATCATCAGGTTCTGATTTGGTATTATAGGGAAGCGCTTTACAAACTTATTTTAAGTTGAAAGTCACTATTTAATCAATTTTCAATTTAAATTACGAGTAGTGAACCAGCAACAACTGTAATTAATGTTAGTTTGATTGCTTAATAACGACTTATCACGCCTTTTAGTTTGCTTTATTTAGCGGAATGTTATAGTAACGACCATATCTGCATACTTCATTATATGTTATTTTGGAACGTGCAATTGTCATACGAAGCCTATGCCTTACAACACCCCTAATCAGACATCAATGAGTACAGATAGCGAAATAAATATTCCAAAGATAGTATTGTGCTAAATCGATTTAATTGTCAGTTTGCATGTTTGATATTGAATAAAATATAGTATGCATGTATGTCCGAAAAGGAACGAAAACGATGAAAAAGTGTAGTTTTATATGTACTGGTTTTGATTTACTTGGTTTTTCTATGACGCTGTTTTTCTATAAAATGCCACTGCCAACAAACATGCGCGTTTGATAGAAAAGTCCATGAAAATGCTAACGAGAAATGTTAAAAGACAAGAGCAAACATCCATTTACATCAAAACCTAAACATTTATGATTCCTTCATATTTTGATATCATTATATGTTGAGGGTATGGCTAGCGGTAACGGTCTAAACAGATCAATTGTCAAATACGCTGAAGTACCACTTTATGAAAGAATTATGTTGCTTGTCTTTTTCAAGACAGGTCCATATTCTCAGATATTTTATTCAACATCAAACACCGAAAATTCCAAACAGAATTCAAAATTGATAAACTGCTTTGTCACTTGAAGTTAGAAGATGGCTAAGTGACAAATTAGTTTCTGGTATAGTTATTCCAGCGGATATTGATACTATTGTATTGGTAGGCCGACTGCTGGGTTTCATAAGATATAGCACGATGACACACAACGCATATATCATTCCAATACGTCGATTACTAATACCAAAATACGTGGTTAAAATATGTATCCCGTCGATTAGTTCCCCTTCCGATGATTGAGACGTAACAATCACCGAAAAGTAAGACTTCTCAACGGTAAATCGTACAATGACAGAATACAAATATTTACTTTCATCGATTTGATTAAAAAAATGATATATGAACCAAATGTACTTATGGGTGTAAAATGACATCAATTCGGTCAAAAACTTAATTCCAATCCTTTTTCTAATAGAATCAGTTGATATAACATCATGTTTTATGAGTTATTTGACGATGACATGAATCTGTTCGTCGGGGTAAGCACAGCTCCTTATGGATTTCCTATGAAATACTGTTGCTCTCGTAACATCCATAACAATGACTTTGCTGTCGTTGATACGGGTTAGATAAGGCACCACGATGTCGTCCTGCCGACCACACTGACACTAGCCGATCACTCACATAGGCTGATGATCGTGGTGTCAAGAATAATTAATGGTCTCGTCAACTGGCACATTTTAAATTGCAAGACTTGGGGAGGAGGGATTTATTCCTTGATTATGGAGGGTCTTTTGCAACTAGTTAGAGTTTTCTGATTTGGCTACATATCTATATTAACATATGGGATAGGAAAAAATGTTTATTTACTTGTACACTTTTTATCGTCAGAAATAATTATGCACTGGCCGTTTTTTTTCATTATTTTTCTTTACAATGATAATAAAGAATTAGAAGATGGCTAAGTGACAAATTAGAAGATGGCTAAGTAACAAATTAGTTTCTGGTATAGTTATTCCAGCGGATATTGATACTATTGTATTGGTAGGCCGACTGCTAGGTTTCATTAGATGTATGAAAAGTTTTAGATCTAGCATATATATCCAATTTAATGAATACATCTAAAACACTAGCCAATTAACATTTACAGTTGACCCTGGCAAAGTTGGTTGGTCGATTGATGAGGCTTAACGACCTATTAACAGATTAAAGAGAGGTCCTCCTCTACGTGTAAAGTATTGATTGTGTATATCTTTATATGTCTTGAGAGGTTGTGATATGTTCGTGTTGTGTCTCCTTTACATAGCGAAACTCCTGTCCGTTCAGTTTTATCTTACTGAGACATGCGACCAAAGACGATGATTAACACATTTAATCTTAACACATTTTACCCACGGCGGGTCACCCATAAACAAGTGCGATTTTGTAAAACGAATATTTAGATTTAGCGCATAATTGATACATGTTTTTGTTCTTAATATGTATATCTTGGAAGCGAAGAACAATTTGGACTTGACCCAATCCTATCATAACCATACTATCCTTTTGAAAATATAATCTTGCATCATATTTTATGTACAAATGACCAACTCTTTCATTAGTTATTTGCTGGAAATAAAAATTTAAATAGAATATAATTCAACTACAGCGAACTTGAAGTTGACGTTTCATTCAATATTAGTCTATATATCTGTCTGAAGTTGTTACTTGTGACTAGTAGGGGCACGCTATTGTAGCTCGTATCAACATATTTTCCAGAGATTAGATACCTGGCACGACTACCAATAATCATAATTCCAAAGAGGTAATATAAGTATCAGTTATTATTATGTTTCATATACCGTGCGTTCCATTTGCAGATTCGTACCAGTTGTATCGATACGAACTGTTCTATCTTAAATGGAACGCACCGTACCAGCAGAACTGTACCGGTACAAGTGGTTCGTTTTCAGAAGCGTTTGTTTGTTTGATTAATTAATGTCCTTTTAACAGCTATGGTCATGTAAGGACGGCCTCCCATGTATGCGGTGTGTTGCGTGTATGTTGTGCGGGGTGTGTGTTTTTGGAGACTGCGGTATATTAATGTTGTGTCTTTTTGTATAGTGGAGTGGAACTATTGCCCTTTTTATAGTGCTATATCACTGAAGCATGCCGTCGAAGACACCAAGCAACACACCCCACCCGGTCAACCACTTGAATCCAAGATCGCGGACCCGAGAATTTTCATTGGTGATCGGTATGTTTTCTTAGTTGAAAACAAGAAAGATATTATTTATATCATATAAACCTACATGGATTATTTATTTAAATGTATTCGGAAACTATTTATGTTTTACTTTTATATCAATTTTATTGCTAACACCGAAAATACTTGGCGTTTATATTCGAAGCGTATCTTTCATATGGGTGCCGCTAACGCAATCCGCAAATGAAACGCACGGATAGTAGTCGCAATGTTATCTATGTATAAAGAAAAGTCGATTTTGTGTATTATGAAGATGATGGAAGTTAA
Source organism: Argopecten irradians (assembly GCF_041381155.1). NCBI lineage: Eukaryota > Metazoa > Mollusca > Bivalvia > Pectinida > Pectinidae > Argopecten > Argopecten irradians. Next base: position 38,170,723 of record NC_091138.1, on the reverse strand, counting down.
CCACGAATGAAAAGTTCATGAAGTTAGTGTACGAGAAGCGCTTTATTGTATTGTGTTACGCTGGGGCTGACAGTCACACTCTAACAAACCAATAGGACACGATACTTTAACATTTACCATATCATGTTTCAGCTATCGTCACTGTCTGTTCTCGAAATAATCAGCTAATGAAAAACTATTTATAACAATTATAACAGCTATCGCATGTGGCGGTTTCCTTTATTTAGGTTATACCAATGACTTTGTTTCAGAATATAAACAAGTTCTTCAAAAAATATTTAAAGTTATAACATCAACAAATGGTAAAATCAATGTTTAGATATTTCATATAAATGTTTTTGAATCCTTCCATATCTCCGTTTTCACTGATCTTATTTCCAATTTATATTCTTTCAACTGCATCATAAATATATCCGTAAAAATAAAGATCCATCAAGTGCTGTGATTTTGCATCTGTTTCAAAAACAAAAAAGACACAATTTATGTTATGCATCATATAGTATTAGGTTGCAATATTAGTTTACATATGTAGTCTGACTGATTGTGATGGGAGCTGACAATTCACCGCTAACAATGTATATAACTAATAACAGTCTTCCAGACTATCGTTATGAAGCGCGCCTTTTCTATTGCAAACCAACCCGGACCAATTTGTTGCTTGTTTGGTGTAAATCATGGAGTATATTCGTCCATTGACTCCTAACGAGAACTCGTTGGCCATTACAAGTTGGCGTTTATATATGGCACTGGCGACTAAAAGCATATGTAAAGCAGGTGTAGATATTGTCTAGACTTTCTGCATTATTTTGACTTATTGTTCGTTGGTTGTGTAGAGGGTCTTGGAGTCTTTCTGGACATTTGCAATTTGTTTCTAAAATTTGCTTCATGCTTCGACCATATCATCTGACCAGTTGTCTAGTAAATTGCAAGAATGTATGCATTACAAAGAAAATTCTTGTCTCCAAATAATGACAAATATTAATGTTATTTTTACTAGAACAAAAAGTAAAATTTAATATTATTGGAGAAATAAGAGCAAACAAACGTAATTTGGTTGATTTTCATTGTAATTTTAAGAAAATTTGAACAATGATATATATGTGGTATGTGTTAATCGTAATCACTAGTGCATTTTGGGATTGTTAGTCATACCTAATGATAAAGCGTGATGTTAGGTTAAATAACCATAATTCTATTTTATAGGAGCTTTGAGTTTCTACAATCGTCTTTGGGTCTTATCCTTTTACATACCGTAATGATAGTTCTAATCAGTTGTTTTCCCTCAGAAATGGAAGGGCTTCAACACTTCATTCAGTATATATGTGCATATGGGACTTCCATTGGGGAAACAATAAGCCATCAACATGTGTGATCAACACTGATTGTTTATTGTTTTTAGAAATGGGGTCACGATATAGAAAGTTAATTTAACTAAATGTTTAAGATTTTCTCTTTGACGTAATGTTTGTTTATTGCTTCAACTCTATAATTACATTCTAATGTCTGTGTGTGTATATATCGGTAGCAATGCTACGAAAAAGACATAAGTAAAATACAATTTACAATCGATTAGTCCCACATTTTTATTCTGATTCTGCGTCGTCATATTCTTACGTGACTTTTGTGACGCCACAACCACCAGAAGGTAGGACTAATACCTGAGTCAGTTTGTTATCTCAAACCAACGTATTGTAAACATGTTGTGTACTATATACGCTTGATGAAATCAGTGTAGGGCATCGTCGGTTACCCCCGTTAATCAGCCTACGGAGCGTAGTGGAGTTTAGCACTGGGTTTCCGAGGGTGGTGTAGGGATACAAGTATATAGAGTACTGTCCTGAATTAACATGGCTGGCAGTGGCTTTTTTATTTTCGGAATATGTTGATACATGGAGTTTGGTTATTTTCTTGCAACATTTAATAATACACTATATTGATAATGATAAAAAATAAAATTTGCCCATGATGGCAGGTTTGGCATGAAATGTAGTGCATACATCTCGTCATTTGCCAAAAAGACAAAACAACCGTGTTGCTTTATAAATAAAAATCAGATCGAAATTGTTATTTTCTTCGGTACCTAGAAACAGTACTGTTGCTACGGAAAAAAAGAGAAAAAAATGACGCTCAATGCCATCAGTTTTAAACCCGCCTAGTCACTACGAAATCACAAATATTATTGCGTGTTAACATCATTTAGTTATAACCATTAAAATAGTAAAAAAAAGATAATAACTAAATATTTTTGTAGGTAAATTTTTTTTACATTTTACAAAGATATAAAGATATCTTTATGTTTAATCCATTCCATGTGTCTCGTTATCAGTGATGGTATATTTTACCAACTGTTTCGGTATTTGCTCTTGACAATGCAATTTGTTGATTGGCGCTAATTTTTAATGCTTGTATTGCAAATATCAATTAATGCAAATGTAAATATAAGCGATAACCTGTTACCAAATTGTACTATTTAATTGATAGGAACACGATTTCGGTGACAGATGAATAATCACACGGTGAGATTATATTTATCTATTACCTAAATTGTATTTATATTGACTATGTAGTACCACTTAATAGCAGTTTATTGCTGAAAGGTTTATACATTTGTGGTTACATCCAACGTGCACACCGTGATATAATGAGCTGTTTGTTTGAAATTGGAGTTGTTGTAACATTTTCATTTACACGGTACCAATGGTTCCCAGTAGAATTCAGAGAATTTACTTCCAAATGTCAAGAAATGATGAATAGACAAACAAAACTGTTATACATGCTGTAATATATGACGTTTTTATCTATCATTTTAAAACCTGTTTCCGCGTATTTATGTTTATTTCCCTCCCTTGGTGACTTTTAAACAATGTCACAGAAACTAACCGCATATCGTCATGGCGACTTTCAACATATCCGGTAAATAGGAGAAGCTGTCTAGACACACGTTTTAAAGAAACATCCTAGGTTTACATGTGTACTTCAATTCTTTGCTCCATTTATCAAACCATTGGAAGTTGAACACAAACGGCGCTTGTCACGGCACATAAAAATTACGTCATTTTCCCTTTCGTTTGAAGTTTAACATTATGTGCAAAAATACCCTTTTTGCACGAAATCATATATCATCCCTTGAATAAAATACAAATGCGAGATGCGCCTATCATTCTTCTTGATAAAATACCTTCTTTGCACTATTGCAAAAGGTCGAAGCTAAATAAATGAAGTATTCCCGCATAACTCCCCACTTAATGTCGTGGGGCAGAAAACCATGCAGAGTCAAAATGCTCTAAACCTTTATTTGGTGATTGTGGGTGTCGATTTTAGTAACACGTCAGTAAAATCTTGTACATTCTCTGTCGTCATTTACCTAGATGATATTTAGGAGATCGAAGGGTTGGTTGGTATATAAGGCGTAACGTCATACTTGTATTAAAAAACTAAGGTCTTTTAATAACGGCCTTCTCAGTACTTCTCTGCAATAAGTTGTCTGCGCTTATGTATGTATATCATCAGGCTGCGAAATAACCCTTGCTGTGTCTCCTTATAACAATGGGATTTTTGCTCTATGTGTAATAACAAAAGTTATTCTCAAGCCCAACACCAACACCTCCATTGATTTCTAATTTGACAATAGCTGTTTCTGGTATTGGATGTTGGTTAATTTGATTGTTTAAAGTCATGATTTGTGTTGCAACTTCTAAATGGGATTTAAGGTTAGTAAGAGGTGTTAGTCCCTCATTCTCGCTCATCGCGGACTTGATACTTGCCACGCCGATTTAAAAAAAAAAGATAAACCTCTTTGTGTCAGGCGAAGTGCTCCAGGGAAGGTGTTAATTTGAATTTAAATATTATAACTGATATCCTACAAGCATAGACATAGTTTAGGGCTTGAGTAAAGTTTGGGCTATATGATATATTCCGTATTTGTATATTACAGAGTTATCTGCACTTGCGTGTAGGTATTAATTGTGACGTCGTGTATTTGCGAGCGTAACGTCATACTTTTCGGAGAAAACGACGTGAATTGCACTCACAAAAGAATGACATAACAATCGATACCAACCCGCAAGGGAGCAAACATGCAAAGACAGAATAGCCCGACATCCCATAAATTTGGGTTTAGATTGTTGATTTATCTGCCAAATAATCTAGTCCCGACGGAGATTTACAATTGTACGTGTACAATAGACCTACGGTTATATTAAACTAAGTTCTTGTCAGAAATTAAGATCCTGTAAGGATGATTTTCGGTCACAATAACTCACCATTGATAACTATAGATTCTCTATCGTTGATCATATATTAGACAATTCAGCGATTTGCTAACAAGTAGACCAATGGTGTGACTGTGACACAAGGAGTTGCATGATTGGAGTTTTAGTAACCCTAACCCCGTTATACAATTTGACTGACTTCTCCCCGCCCTACTTGTTGATGTCTAAGATCATTTTGACGCTCCTGCATTCGTCTCTTTTTTCTCCACCAATATCGATAAGAGAGCATGTAGTACTTGCTGTTGATCACAGCTCTCATTGATACCCGTACCATTGCCTACAGTACCGCTGGCCACTGTATTTGTATACACTTTAAGTACTGTGTTGGTCAGTTCTTGGTGTTTGACCACACAGTGGACTGAGTGTTTTAGCCGAGGGCTGGCTCCTTGTTCAGTGGTTAATAGAGCCAGGAGAAGCCTGCTTTTCTGGATGATAAATAAGGACGGTATTAATTGTAGTGGTCATATTAATGACATGCTGGGTGTTGTCCTGAATACTGACGGGATCTCCACAATACAATATTCAGGTGGGTGGCATTTGTTTACCTTATTGGTAATTACAAAAGTAAACGTTACTTAATTAGGGATGATTATTATCCTTAAATATTAAGGAGCCAATATGGATAATATAATCACTAATGCAATGTTGTACAGTTCAATGGTACTTTACTTGTTTATTTCCTTGATTTCTTTTTCTCCATTTAATAAAGCTATCCATTCTCTTTATCGTTCTACTTGTGTTCAACGTTTCATCTAATTATTGTTTAACCCTTACTAGAATGTTTCATCAAAAAATGTAATTTAGTTATTTCTATAGTTTTGTAAATTTTCAAGAAAACGTACTGGAATCACAATAACCATTTCGACGCCTGTTATGTATAGCACGTGCGGATCCCGGAGTTGTAAATAATTGGCATGGTAATGCTTACGCGCGAGTATATATAGCAGTAGATAAAAGTCGACGACCTGAAAGATATCTCTTAATCAAATTATCAACCCGTTCAAACCATTTTATCAATATTTAGAAATTAAAAGACGATGAAATGAGCTAAAAAAGTGTTTATGACCTAAATTAAGTCAAAAATGAATTATATGCAAAAAAAGTACAAGTAGATTACAAACAAACGATAAAGTTAGATATAAATAAGTCAAATGCAGATGTTATTAGATTAAATAGTATTATGCGAAAAATTAGACAGAAAATATGACTGTTTTGACTTCCCTTAGCTGATTAAATAGTTGATACCAGTAAGTGAATTTTAAATTGTTAAAAGTTCAAGCACTGGATCGGAAGTTCAGAAAGGTAAATTTTATCGTTTATGTTTATAAGTTATTGTCTCCAGGACGACGTCTAGAAATCACTATCAGTAAGAAACATAAACAAAACAATCTAAGGCCACAGTAAACATCCAGCGGGAAAACTCGAAAGGTATCTAGGCCTTCCAAGCTGGTTTTGGCACGTTTAAGCGGTCATATGCGTTTCTTGCGTGGTAAGAATGTTGTACGGAGTTAATTTTTAATTCATACAAAACAATACTCACCTTATACTTCTTAATGTCAAACATCGGTATACACCATTAGATATTAACACACAATCATAATTAACAGGTGCACATTCTAAAAGCAGTCAAACTGGTAGTTTTAAACATGGTCGTATGTAGGGGTACTGATGTTTATTTTTAATGACCCGTTGCTTGAAATGAATTATAGTTATTCATGTTTCTTGTGGTTTGACTTAATCGACAAAAAGAAAGTCAAATCCAGTAATTGAGATGAGTATAGCAAAATGAAAATAGAGAGTTATTCGTTATTCTGAATAAAGAATAACTGCCTAACTTTATATATAAATGTAAGACATCATAATGAGTACTATATATCACTTCTCAACTACATTCTACATTACATAGTTACTTTGCATAAATTAAAATATATACACTCGTTTTATATAGCTTCGGGCAAAATGACACCAAAGACGTTTTCTGCCACCACCTGGAGTAATTAAGTTCTTAATGGGGTATTAAAATGTGCTCTGATACTCTAACCACATACACTGTACTCTGTACCACCTGTATGCACTGAAACTTAATTATGTAAATCCTCTTAGCGCTGCTAAATACTCTTGATTAACGTTTTCTAGAAATCACCATCTTTAGGATACCCAATCCATTATATCTATACACAACATCATTAACTATATTTAATAACATCTATAATCAAACTTAAACTCCACATAAGACATTCACACCACCGTCATTTACATATGTACTCGTTACATCCAGAACGTAATTATATTAATCATTTATCACAAAATCCGCTTTATTTCTAGTGGGGTTATCCACGTTAAAGTTTTCATGTGTCACTAAGTAGTAATGTTGTATAACCTGAATTTACGGACGTCGTGACAAAATAGATACACAATATGTATGAATGTTTAAATATACACTCAAAATATTTTACTCTCTGCAGGCATATTGCATCTACATACAATCTCGATACATGGGCTATTTTACGGCGTATATACAACAATTCAATCACTGCTTTAGCACTCCATCCGTTACATTCATATTACATATCATACACTGTACCGTATACACTACTTCCATGGACAAAAATCACTGAAACCAATCATAAATGATTTTAAAATCCCAGTACATATTTGGTATTTTATATGGTATGGTTTTCGACTATTTTCCACAATGACAAGGCTTTTTTCATATCATAAATACCAAGTGTTAATAATACGATTCTACATTCATCAGGGTGCCGTCCTCAGGCCATCGTTATTCTTGTTATTGACATGCATATCAAACGAAGATATAGCTATCTTAAAACACATATATCCTAACATAGAAAAAATTGTACATTTAATTGTACGGTTAGTACAGTGGTATGTTGCAATAGTAGAAGTAAATAATAACATTTACACACTCTGTCATTATTTCATTCTACCAGGATGTTATAACACAATATTAACCACACGAAGGGTTCATAACTGGTATACACACTGAATGTACTAATTATCGATAATGTTCTTATTCAGTCTGATACTCAATTCATTACCTGTCTGCCCCACTAATAAATTAGACGATGGCACAATACATCAGTCAGCAAATATGAGAAACACTAGTCACCATCAACGTCATAATACCACCTTTCAACAATGGTGTCGAGGATTGGTCAATTTTTAAGTTATTCAATAGTATGAGCTGGCTATCGTTCTTTTAGTGCATCTGTGTCATACATGCTTTTTATCAGAAATTTATTATTTGATTATGATGACGTGTAAAGAGTTGTCATTGTCCATATCGTTCTTATCCTATAGTGTTAACGGCATATAGATTTGTCACGGCTATTCACTGAAGAGAAGAAAAATGATCTCAATACAACTATTAGGCGTCAGAATCAAAGATTGAACGAAACAAAAAAACACTTTGAAATGCTTTATTCGGTTTGCAAGTGTGATATAGTTGTAAACACATGCAGTGTGAGATTGTGTCAGGCTCCGAGTGAACCACTAGGCTTTACATGGTATATGTCTTCGTTTGTGCAGCTCTATAACATTAAATGTGACATTACATAGTGCATGACATTGAAAACGGTACAAACTAAATATAACTCTCGCGGTCATGCTATTCTGCTTTATGATCTGAACGTTGAAATGAATCTTTCTATGTTCAGACTTGCATCATTAGTGCTGCCAAGTTATTTTCAAAACCTCCAGCACGTCCTTACAGCAAAAGTAAACAGAAAAAGACTGCGGTCAATATGACCTTGTGTGCATGGAAATACATACAGAAAAAAATTGGCTGTGGTCAATATGACCGTGTCTGCATGGGAATGAATACAGAAAAAACGGCTGTGGTCAATATGACCGTGTTTGCATAGAAATGAAAACAGAAAAAAACTGCTGTCAGTATGACCGTGTCTGCATAGACATGAATACAGAAGAAATGGCTGTTGTCAATATGACCGTGGCTGCAAAGAAATGAATACAGAAAATAACTGCAGTCAATATGACCGTGTCTGCATAGAAATTAAAACAGAAAAAAACTGCGGTCAATAAGACCGTGTCTGCATCGAAATGGAAACAGAAAACGGCTGTGGTCAATTTGACCGTGTCTGCATAGAAATGAATACAGAAAAAACGGCTTTGGTCAATATGACCGTGTCTGCATAGAAATGAAAACAGAAAAAACTGCTGTCAGTATGACCGTGTCTGCATAGAAATGGAAACAGAAAATGGCTGTGAACAATTTGACCGTGTCTCTTAGAAATGAATATAGAATAACGGCTGTGTTCAATAATTGGAAACAGAAAAAAAGGCTGTGGTCCATATGACCGTGTCTGCATAGCAATGAATACAATAAAAACGGCTGTGGTCAATATGACCGTGTCTGCATAGAAATTAAAACAGAAAAAAACTGCTGTGGTCAATATGACCGTGTCTGCATAGACATGAATACAAAAAAAAACCACTACGGTCAATGTGACCGTGTCGGCATAGAAAAGGTGAAAAAAAGTCAAATATATCTTAAGTCAATATGACCGTGTGTGGTGAACTGAACGTGTTCAGATAGAATTTGAAAACAGACGCATATGCCACATTAGCCGTACAAAATTAGACATTGGCCAGCTGTGTTTTTATATCATGTCGTGAATAAGTCATTAAGCACATATTTATTTGAATGTCATTCTCGAAGTATCGATTATAGATGTGTGTATTCTAGCATCACGTCGGTATTTGCAGAACATTTTATTTTATGTTCTTGTAGGCATAAATTGTTTCCACTCCCACACTCAGAAATGTTCACTGAAACTTCCAACAGTAATCAATTAAATCAATATATTTCCGTTTATTGACAAGTAATGAATGCAAAATTACTAAATATTTTGTCTAAAGATTTAACGAGCAAAGCGAACGCGCCACCCGTCAGAGTAACTTTAAATATGTTATGTTGATATGCTGTTCGCTGGTCGATTTCAGATAAAGTAAAACCTAACTAATCAACTGTCAATAAATGATAAATATTTAATCAACATCATGATCAGAAATAACATAACATAGGCCTATATAGTATCAAGGTCATGCCAGATCAAACATGTGTTAATGTTATTAGTCTATTAATGTAAAAGTGTTGTAATTGAACTTAAATATTTTTCTATATAATCGATTTTATTACGGTGTATTACCTGATGGAGACAGTAGTCTTCTTACTCAAAATATTCGTTATATGATTAATTCTACATGATTCATATGGATATTTGCATCATACTTGAGTGGTAGTATAAACAGTCGAACAATCGGGTATTCAATCAACACAAATGTTGAGGTTATATTGCCGCGGGAAGGAATTCATCACAACGTTTAAAATGCTCATAATAACAATGGCTAGTCAACTTCTTATCAAAAAGGTCACTTACTCGTAAGCTGCCATTCTAAAGTCAATAAAACTAAAATAGTTGATGCTACGTGTAAATAAATCATTATATTTTGCAGTCACTTACTAAATGCAAAAGTTAACGACTGTCTTACTGTTGGGTAATGATGCCGCTATAGACATGACAGAAAGTTGACCACGAACATATATAAACCTGTGTTATGTGGTCAGCCGAATGACCACTCATCCGTTAATGTTGGCCTTTACATGTCGGCCACCATATGTATTATCTTATGGAGCTGCCCGAAGGTTGTTTTTGACAAAGTTGAAAACTAATGGAAAATAAATGAAACTTTCATCATAGCATGATATATCCTTGGGCTGGATATGTCAGTGTATTGGATTTTAGGTGGATTCGGTTTGAACATAAACAGTAACTATTGGGATATCGTAATTGATGTGCGTTTTCAAACTTTTTGTGTGTGTCTTAGATCACCGATTAGAAATATTTGATGAATCAATGTATTTTGTTATAATCATTGTGTTATGAAGCTTTATCATACCTGTTGACATAAACAACATTGAATCAAACCCCATTATGTCAATTTCCTATACGAATCGTTAGATGTAGAAAAACAAGAAATTATCATTCAAGAGGGTCAACAGTGTAATATTTTTTCATGGAATGCGTGTAATGGACAACGTTTGAAGAAAGTATCAGTCGATGTTTCCTAGCCGATCACATAATTCTTCATAAGTCATCACTATTGCAAATATTTATATGTATGGAAAAGATTATTTGAAGAACGAAATTGCTATTTCTTCCCATCTTTTCTGTCATCTTTCCCTTTTATGCTCTCCTTTATCGAAAAGTTTGATTCATATATTAACAATTATATTGTATTCACTACCGTCCTTTATGTATATACTAAGTATATTATGCATTAGGGGGGGGGGGGGGGGCGTCAAGTTGGCAAGTCTTGTGTCCAATCCCAGTTGTCAATAGTACATGACAATAAAAATATATTTAAAATCAATAGATAAACATGTAACATTTCTGATTGTCCTAAAACAAAGTTGCCAATAGCGACTGTCAGCCTATAGCGAATGTCAAGGTTATCAGCGTCTTGGTGGTGCTATCCCGTCAAGGTCAGATGTTATAGGACGATGTAAATCGTAGAAATGTGCCCGATGACTTCCTGGTTTGGTACTCTCATTAAAGGCGTTTGGAAGCAATGGAAATATGCAATACCAAAATGAAGTAATGGACTTTGATACTGACATACTATGAAATGTACCATTGTAATATATTTCAATGCGTCTTGTGAACATATACTGAAATAAGATAGTCATCAAGCTTTGATCATAAGAAGCAATTGAAGCATTGCTAAAACATGTAAACTATGTATTATTTTAAATACAAAAAATACCAGTGAGAACATGTTTCTGCTAAAGCCTTATACACATTATAGTGTACATATTCTGAAATGATAAAGAAAGAAGAGATCCCAGAGTGACATTGTCACCACCAAAGATGGATCTATGTCCGACATTTGAAAGAGGAATCTTTTCTCTGCTTTTTAAACTTCAATTATTAAAATCAAGATGTCGATCTGTCGGTCATCGTGTTGACAGATCGGTTCCAAAAAGCAATATGCATAACTAGGGAACGTAAGAGGAACTCACATATGGAATTCGCAACAGATCCAGTACTTTCTGAGAAATAGCGCTAACAAGTAGGCCTATTGTTAGCGGACAGAAGGACGGACCATAGATGAAAGTCGATTTGAATAGCCCATCATCATCAGATGGTGGGCTAATAAAACTTGAATCTGGAAAAAATGCAAATGTGCTTAAACTTTCCGAAAATACTTTAGAAACACATTATCAAAGATAGAAAGAAGTACAGTACATAAAATATAGATGTTAAAATGTTTAAAACATAGATGGTTGATTAGTTTAAATCATAAGACATATTCATAATAGATAAATCTGTGTAGTTCAAATACTTAACTGTAAACCGACCTAATTCGATGGCAACTTAAACTTGTATTTTCCATGGTGATTTAATTACGCAATTAACAGTCTTAATCTTTTCTACGATATTGATTTTCGCTACTTTTTAATTAAAACATTACAACAGTTACATTCTCAAACACGGCGTCGGCATGATTAAAAACAAATAACCCACATAACGATACATTTGTTGAATATGACGTATGTATTGCCTTCAAATTACATACTATCTGAATTGTTTTGGAATCTTGTTTAAACGTCTCTGTCTTGATTTTCCGTATTTGGTGAAATGAACAGTTGGCGAACAACACAAATGAGGCCTCTTTAAACCGATGAAAAATGTAATAACCGGAAACGTGTCGCCTTGACCTGTACTGAAACACATCATTTACACGGAGACTGAGGCGTTAAGGAGCGGTCTCCTGATGTTTTGCTGCCTTGAAGGATATTCTGTGTCATCTTTATAATGATATAGCGAGTTCATTTGTCACCTTGTGCCGTTATTACAAACGTTCCATAACAAATAAAATCAACATCCGTCATATTCCGGATTTTATCTCTAACATACCTATCAATAGGACCTTTTGGTATTTACAAAGAAATCATTATTTACAGATTTGGAGAAAATTTACACTTTATGTATTTTTTATTTGTAGGGGAATATAATTATTAAAACAATAAAATTAGATAGTTCATACATATAAAAGAGCAAATCATCCATGATTTACCACCGTATGATCAGTATGCTACAAGGATTAATTCGATTTTAAAGCTTTGTCTGATGGTTATGTTAATCTGCGCCAAGGACAGTCTATAAAAACAGTCTGGGGTGGTAGGCATTCGAGCATCCCATATACCTCTAGGGATATTTAAGCTGTTGGAAAATTCATCCACATGGATATTATTCTGCTGGTAATCTCGACTTGACACAATTGTATCGTCGGCAAATGCCTTATTGCGTAAAGCATATGAGAAACATATGTTGTAAATGAATTGATTATTCATTCTGTCAAAATGAATGCATCATAGCTTTTTATAGAATAATATTTTGGTACGTCTCCACGTAGTTATTTTAAGAAAATTGATCGACAAGTAAATGATTTATATTTACCATTATGGAAATATATCAATATAAATGGCTTTTTTCACGTGTACAAAACAAAGTGGATAAATGTCATGTTAATTCTTGGGGTATACTTCAATCATGGTGGGCTTCGCATTTTGTAAAAAAAAATATGTACAATGCATAAGCAGACAAGAAAAACTAATTACCGCAACTATTACCCCCACAGATATGATAATGTGATTGATTAACGTCCTATAAACCGTTAATGTCATTTAAGGACGGCCTTTCCTGTACACAATGTGTTGCATGCGTGTATGAACATCTGTTGTTTTTGGAGACTACGGTATATTCATGCTGTGTCTCCTTGCAATAGTGGAACTCTTGCAATGTTTATTATGTTGAGCGTTACGCAGGAGCAGATATCCTCACATTTGTAGATTATAGTGTACCTGGGCCTTAATAATAGATATAAGAGCCCAACACAAGGCCGAAACTGAGGCGGTGTCAATGAAGACGTTAGGAAAGAAATTGTAGATTAGAAAGATGAGAAATCAAAGGATCCAAATATTTTACGATCATGCAAAGGGAGCAGTAGGTACAATTCTGACGCCTTAATGCTGAAATTAACACAGACAAAGGAGATTTGGTAAGGTTATATACCTCTTTCGCCTGTGTGCTTCAATTTCACATTAATCCGTTAGCCTCTAAGGCTTATGTGCGTGTAGGTAGACACGTGCGGCTTGCTATTTATAATTGCTACAGACGCTGCCCTACCGCGCAGCGCGTGCGAATGTTCAGTGGTATCGGAGGAATTTGACACTTGGTCTGTAGTGCTCGTAGGATTCATATTAGTTTACAAGTTGCCCGTCAGATACCACATTGTCAATTTGTCTTCAACAAGTGGACCGAACGTCTGCTTGTGTGTACATGTATGTGCTACGTAATGCTGCACTCTTCAATTACATCCTGGGTGGTAGAGCATGGGTCACAACCCGATACAATAATTTACCAATAATGACTTACAGTTCTTTTCAGTTATGATGATAATTGGTCACTTTATCTTCAGTGCAAGCACATTGTTTGTAATATCAAACAAGTTATCCTCCGGAGTGATCTTAAAGCATTATACAGTTCGAGTTAGAATCCCATGTGGGGCAGTTGTAAGATACTGACCGCTGGTTTTTCTCCGAGTACTCCGACTTTCCTCCATCAACAAACTTGGCATATTTTTAAATGACCCTGGCTGTTAATAGGACGTGAAACTAAATAGCTGTAACGATATTTTAAAATTACCCTTTTTTAACTTTCTATCATCTCATTTTAAAGCTCCAAAAATCTTTAATAGGGAAGCAGATTTTCTTTAATAAAATGAACTACACGATTAAAATTTACATTTGCAGTTGCTATCAATTTTTTTCACATCTTGTAGCAAATTGTAGTTTAAAAGAAATCGGCAGCAGATGATGGACATCGATTTTGTCAAAAAGTCAAACTTCTCAATCTTATTTTTTAAATACAATGGCCTTGCGAAATACATTTAAATCTCATCACATTAATGGTATTGAATAATTTATTGGTCAATCACTCCAAACCGACATGCAGAATTGTTCGTTTTAGCCAAACGTGTAATGTTTAAACGAGAATCAATTTCAGATGTTGCAGATAAAACCTGATCCACGATTTAAGCTTTGAAATTATATGCACTTTTTCTCCATCGAAAGGTGCTAGAGAAGCAAATCATTCGTTCATGATATTACAGCCGTGGATGTGAAAATTGTGTGGACGTGCTAGTATAGGTGTTCTGCTCATCAGTCTGATGGTGGAATATTCCTATATGGCATCCTTTTATCTGTGATAATATCTGTTGTCTTTAGACATTCCTCCTCCGATTTACTTCGCTGTCTAGCTCTCTATGCGTGCGTATATATGCAGGTGTAGGAAAATACACGCGCATCCAGTACACATTATAGGATAGTTAAGATTGTTGGTATTCCTGGACGAACCTCTGACCTGACACATGGTGAAATGTTCTGTTTAGTTAACTTTCGATCTCTGACGAACCTCTGACCTGACACATGGTGAAATGTTCTGTTTAGTTAACTTTCGATCATGCTAATTTTAGATAGGTCAGTTCTGGTTTTGATATATTCTTATAATTGAAGTAAATCCTCAATATTATACGTAGTATTCAAAACAGCCCTACATATCAAACTTCCAATACCTGTTAAATATCACGTGTCTAGTTGAAATAGTGTACTATAATTACAAACGACCAACTTCTTCAACGTTACAGGAGACTCTGGTGGAAAGAATACTAATTTTCTTTTTTTTTCTGAATAAAATATATTTAATTATAGGGAACTATGCTACGAATATATTATTTCAATAATGTAACTAGCATTAGTCATATAATAATTGCAGATATTTTGGATACTGAGTAACATTTCTCCAGATATACATTCAGAAGTAAAACGATAACGTACATGTAGCATGAAATATTACACCTACACACTATGAAAGTTCAAATTCTGCTTTTTATTTTGTTAATCAGCATTGTATAAATATTCTCTCATCTCATAGGTACAGCACGATATATATCGGGAATTATCATTTTTCCTATTTCATATTGTGATAAATACTGTTGTTTGCCGCGTTTACCTTCGGTGCTGTATCGCATTGACATTCCTCTCATTCCTCTACCTCATAGTAAAAAATGTGTCATGACACTTTTTGACTAAAAAGTGTCATGACAGATTTTTTTTTATTAAAAAATTATTTGCCCGACACTTTTCGACTAAAAAGTGTCATGACATTTTTATTTTAAAAAATAATGGCAGGCCGCTCTCGGCCATCGTAGATATGACTGTCAACTTCCTGTTTGCCGCGTTTTGATTTCACCGTAAAATTAATGTTGCGTCATAATGCATTTCCTCATTTTAATTATCTGTGTAAAAACAAAACATAGAACTTGCTTATCGCACAAAAACGTTTTATTGTGATTTTGCTTTCACAAAAGCGGTAAAATATGTACGTATATATTTGAATTCATGGGTTATACTACTAAAGGTGCCCTATTTCTAATGTGACCTACCATTCATGACAAATCTCCCCTGGCATCGTGTGGTGTCCTATCACATTCGATGATAATGTGAACACGCCAGAATGGTTTTAATCAGTGATCGGCTAGATTGTGCAGGACGATGCCATTTTACCGGAAGTAATAGAACAAGTATTGTGTAAGTTTGACCGGAAGAAGCCGCCCAGCTATTTAAAGAACCCGGCGGTTATCTCTTAAACTGTGACTTTGTTTCGTCGAACATTATTTCATAAATCCATATATTTTCCCAGATATTGATCAACATTTGTTATATTTATTATCGAATTATCGATGTAATTATCAAATTATTAGGATCATCCCAGAGATATACCGTATCCCGAGAACATAATTCATCTTTACTGTGGTGGAATGGTTGATCAAGTATCATTCATTATATTAAAACATTTAGCACCCTGTGATGTCCGATAGCCTTCCCGCCGGATTACAGCTGATTCACCGCGATGGGTCGTAAATCTAGAGCGCGCTTGTCATCTGAAAAACCCGTGCATATTCAACGTTTCCTGCAAATCTTTCCTTTTGAGATGTATGATGGTATATCTACATTGCATGCGAGGCTCTAATGATGCAGTATAATCTAACCCATTTTTCCATAATATTTATTACATGTATTGTATTCTTACGACAGCATACATAATAATTAATCAGCTGATTGGGTTGTTTATACATTTGTGGAGACTATTGCTTGAAAAATAGAACTTTCCAAATTGTTGCAGTATATTCAAAGCATGTACCTTAATGATTGTATGTGCATTTTAACCAGGTTAAACAGTTGGCCCGCTTCTCGTGTACTTTAAGTTTTAAGTATTTCTTGTCTTCTTTCTTTATGACCAAGGATATTGACGCACCAGTGAACAAAGCATCATTCAATCAATCACGTTATCAATCACGTCATCAGTCAGTAACTCCGTTAGTAGTCTGAGTACAAATAAAATTACAGAGTCATCGTGACCCTGACACACGGTATGTTTGCGATTGAATTTAAAGGTTGTGATACAATGATATTGGATAGCATCATCAGTTGTAGAAATACACGCTAACTTAATATTGTTGGAGAATAAATATGATTATCCGCGTCTTTATATGCTTAGCTAACCGGTATAAAAACCGTACGGGTCAAAGTTAACTAGAGTAACAAATGTATAAATGTCTTACTATACCGAACTTGGCATGGATGAGTGATATAATACGAAATAAATGCAAATGCAAACGATTTTTTTGTAAATTCAATGCGCCATTTATGAGCCCAATCTTTAATTGTTTTAACAGTGCTTTGATTGATTCAGCTTCGATATCTGTAAATGATCAATGCTGCGATGTCCGATCTGATCTAAATCTTACTTTTGCTTTACTACATGTATTTCGCACACTAAAACACATTTAGATATATAGTGATCTTATTGGCCTATTATATGTTCACCGTGTAACATGCTGTCAGGTCCTAAAAGAAAGAATAAGATAAAAGTCCTAATTTTAATTACGTAGTTACCTTCTTCTAACAATAACGTTTCAAAATTGTTGCGTGATGTATGTTTAAACAAACGTTCAGAATAAAACGAGGATTGAACCACTCATAAGTATATAATTTTACAAACCACTTTGCATTTTGTTATAAATGCAAATACCGTTGATGTCAAATACTGACATAGGATATGAATGCTATGTTTTGGCACGGCGTGGGCACATGTCTATGACATGGAGACAAAGCTATTCTTTCTCAATTACCAGGATTTCTTCTAAAATACATTGCCTTTTACCACGCCAACTTGATTAACTAAACCTCGATGAAAACATAACACACAAATAATATCCACCAACTCTACACAGACCTCACTCATTTGTTCTTACTGTCTAAATAGTACCAGAGATTATAGAAATTCCTTCACACATATGTTGGTATTTTGTGGGTACTCGTTGGTATGGTACGTTTGGATATCTGTAAACATTTACAAAATCGTCTTTACACTTCGGACGGTTGTATGAAGGTAAACTCACAGAAATCCATACGATACTAAGTAGTTAAATGCGGAAATTTTCTAACATGGCAATTTAGATGCTTAAGTAAGACGTTTACACAAAACCACATACTGCATCAAGCTGAAAAAGATATGATCAAGATCCTTCGAAAACAATTTTCATACGCCTCAACAGTGCCGTTCGAGCAGGGCAATATGTAATTCCCAACAGTAACGCTTGGGTGTCGGCTTTTAGTAAGGAGATGAAGAGACAGGATTAAAGGTATCAAGGAAACGCCTACAGGAACCAAAACGAAAACAAATAATAAAAAATAACAAAGAAAATGCGGAGAATATTCAGAATTACGTGCCATGTTTCATTTTTCTTTTATATAAATTTACTACTCACAAATGTTTCAAACTCAATAATTATATATGGAGGATCTTTCATGAGTGACTGTGTTATATGAAATTTATCAAACTCGGTAAATAATTTGATATGCCACTCGGCTTCACGTAGTCACGAGTGCAAGATTATATTTATCATTTAAAAAAATAAAAGCAAAAGTTTAAATTTCGTCTCTATATAAAACAGTAGAAATCCGGTTCGGTTGTGACGTTTCCGTCTACTGAAACAATCGTGCGATGTCATACAGCTATTATGACGTCAACTCTATATGTGACGTCATAATAGTGTTATTACACATGTATGATATTTATGACATTGCAGTATGACATGGCTGGACGAGACAGTTATGTGATAAATTCATTTTAAGTCACATTTTTTATTTTATTTTATCCTATTTTTATTTTTAAGGTTTCGACTTCCCTAGTTGATGTCAGTTTCTATCAGAAATGCATGTTCACCGTGGCGCTTCTGGTAATACAATATAATTTCTAATCCATCCGTCTGGTCAACTTTACAGTCATCAATGCAAAATATTAGCCATCAAACATATGAAAATAAATCATATATCCTCTCGGTCATCTCTATGGCTGCATGTTTCAACAATCGTGTTATTTTAGGTCGGTTTACTGTATTACAACTTTGTCCAGATAATTATGTCGACCTGTCGAGTAATAACACGACTTTTTACGATGTTTAAGTAATCTAGTTGAATTATAACATGGTTTTTTACGATGATTAAGTCAGCTATAGTCGAGTTAAAACACGACTTGTTACGATTTCTAAGTCAGCTAGTCGAGTTATAACACGACTTGTCAACATAGTCATCTTGGAAAGTTGAGTTATATTATCGTGACAAGAAATGTATACCGGCCACAATTATTACTTGTTTCATGAAGGCATAAGCAGAAATGGCATGTGCAAAAAAATGTATTGATGTGTGTTAAATATAATCATATCAGTTATATTTGTTTCCAACATATTTAAAATCATTTCTTCAAATTTTTTAAAAGTTGATAACCAACAAATCATAATTCAATAGCATATAGTATATACTTTAAGCAGCCAACACCATTCGTGATTTCGTGATATTTGGGTTTGTTTATATTACAGACGACCTTTAATGACAGGCCAAAATGGGTCGTACCATTGATAAATTACCAGCATACCATATATCTTAGGTAGTGCATGTTCGTCTTTATCAGTTGTATTATCCACTATAATTGAGTCCGTCTGGTCTGGGCTTTTTGTCAGATACTCTGGTCAATCTATTGACGTCACATTGATTGCTTCCTCTTCGTGGCCATGAAAATATGTCCTCTTTCATACGTCTGGTTTTTTCTGGAATGGGTTTTGGTCCTCCGATGGGAACCGCTATTAATACAATCTGACCATATTTTCCACGCAATCTCTACACACTGACATGCTCAACAGACAGATATTTCTATGAAATAGATATAAATAATCGAGTTGTGTATCAGTTGTGGAACTATTTGTCTTTTGACCTTTGATGATTCTATTGAATAGTAGAATTCTACTGCAGTTTGGGGCTTTTATCTCATAGTATTTGATTTCATAAACTAAATGAGATAAATACTACATACATAAATCACTAGATACTAATGTCACTCTCTCAACATGGTATCTGTATCTTAGCCAGAGACAAGAAATACTAAAGTGGCATGTAATTTGTTTTACCGTCCATAGCCTAGCATACGACTAGGATTTTAAGGCAATGACAATCAATTCATCATATTCATAAAAACTTAAGTGAAAGCGTCACCTGCCATTTTGGTTACCCCATAAAATAGCTCCTCCACATATGCATTTTACGTTCTTGAAATTTTCTCAACAGCATTCATCACTGCACAGGTTTAAATTAAAAAAAATGTATTTTTTTCTAGATACAAAGTTATCTGTAAATCAAAAGTTTCAGATTAAAATAAAATGTTCCCAAATATACCTGTACGAGTATGTTTGTATTTGTAATTAATCAAACAAACAAACAAATGCAAACATCCATACTAACACATTACATTGCAAACATTCATACAAAAATTGCATTGCAAACATCCATACAATTACATTACGTTGCAAACATGCATACAAACAAATTACATTGCAAGCAGGTAATACCGTCCCTAAATAACCTTAGTTATTAATTGGACATTTATACCAATAAAGTAAACAAAATTACACACGTTCTTCACACACACAACATTAATGGCCATAGCTGTTAATAGGACGTTAAATATAACTAATTAACAAACCAGCGTTCGGACGGCATTGATTGGGGAAAAACAGGAGATGTTTTCTTGATTTTATAACCATGGCGGAAACTTACTGGACATTTATTTGCAGGTTTTAAGAATGTAGAAAACACCGTTAAAATAAAAAGGATGAAATATTTTGTTGTGGCTTTTACACCATTTTTGTAATGGATAAAAACTATTTATATCGACATTTAAACAAGCATTGCAATACAGCAATGATATCTTCTGGTTTTAGAATAATGGGATCGGGTTGCCACAATCAAATATATAAATACAGTTGTTGACATGGTAACAAAGTAAACCCCTTGTTTCTGTATATGTGTCCACGTGAATGCTGGTACAGTAAAATTGCTCTGTGATATTATCTAATACTGCTGATTAAGTATCGACTGCCTTTCGAGAAGAAAGTCAGGGACCGGAGTTGTTTCATTCATTCAGTACGCTTAAGTATGGATTTCTGTTTAATTTTACAGCATGAATCGACACTAGCTCTACTAGCACAATACCTACCCAATATATATGATACAGGATCGATAGAGGACATGTATAATCTAACGTTAGTGCCCTTTATCTCTCCTCGTGTCCAGTATGTCGGTAATTATTGTAAGTCTGATCTATTATGGATATTTAATCAAATGTCCATCTATAAGTATACATAATCATATGAGGGATTAGTTACGATAGGTCAAAAGTGGGTTTTTTCAATCACCTCCTCTATCAATCTTCTAATTTCTCATTATATCTTTATTTAATTAGATCGTAATTGAAAATGTTCCGAACTTGAGGTCAGGTTAAGTCACTTTAATACCATGTGATAACCTTTTTTCGGACTTCTTAATCACCAAACGCTATAACACAGCTATAATGGTTATATAAAGTGTGAAACCGTTTGAAGGTAAACCAACACACATTTTGTTGTAAGCATCACCGATATGATGTGATATTGGTTTATAAATATAGGCCTACTCCCGAAATATAAAGCTACTACATTTCCGCAAAAGAACAAAGATGAAAAGCACTAAATGGGATGACGGAAGATATCATTTTGATCCTTCCTCTTATTAAAAAATTGAAAATACGATCGCTATTCACGAAAGCAATTAAGGCATGAGATGGCACTAGATATAAAAGGCCAAGCTTTATCAGCATCCTGGCCATCCTGACGCGGCGGGCCATTACGACGAGTAACAGAGTGGCTAGGGGAGAGGCCGCAATAGCACCAGATCGCCGCTGGAAGCTTACATTTACATACGGCGTACATCTTGGGGCCTCTCGTCTCAGTCTAATTGTCTTAATGCTATTATGAATGTGTACACAGATATCCGTAATTACTGCTTAATTTCATATTTGTTTGTTATTGCTATAAATATGTTAGATAGATTAACACACCCAGTGATATTAGGTGTACCCAACGTGGAGAAGGCATAACGATCTACATAACTAGATATAGATCAGTTTATTTAATAGGGTGCATTAGATGAGGGTTTGTATCATTTATCTGTTTATATATTAAACATCATTTCTTCTTATTTCGCTCATTGAAAACACGTGTTTGATAGCTTCATCAAGGTTGTGTATATCGTTCTAATGGTAGATTTTATTTGTTTGCAGATTTGCCACCATCTG
The DNA here is from genome assembly GCF_041381155.1 of Argopecten irradians. Taxonomy (NCBI): domain Eukaryota; kingdom Metazoa; phylum Mollusca; class Bivalvia; order Pectinida; family Pectinidae; genus Argopecten; species Argopecten irradians. The sequence goes on along the minus strand of NC_091138.1, from coordinate 38,148,618 downwards.
TGATGTATGAAAAGGGAGTTTGATATACAACCCAATTACCAGAAAAAAAGTTGAATGTCTCATGATCTGAAGACCAACATGGATACTGAAACTGGGATAGAGACTCCAACTGAACAGGGTTATTATGCAACAATGAGCCCTTCTGTTTTGAATTCAAGCCTACCTACGGACAGTCGAAGTACAATTGGACATACTCCATTGCAAGTTCCAGTTTATCTCCAAGCTATTCTAATCACCATGTACTCAGCAATTATAATTCTTTCTGTCGGAGGAAATTTGACAGTGTGTTTTATAGTTTTTCGAGCAAGGCGCATGCGAACGGTGATGAATTTTTTCATAGTAAGTCTTGCTATGAGTGATTTATTAATGGCCATTTTGTGCATCCCTTTCACGTTTGTGGCTAATCTCGTTTTGAATTACTGGCCATTTGGTGACCTGTTGTGTCCCATTGTCACCTTCCTTCAGTCTGTGACAGTGTTTCTTAGTTCCTTTACCCTTGTAGCCATCAGTATGGATCGTTATATCGCCATTATATACCCCCTACGACAAAAGATGTCAAAAAAACAGGCATTCATAGTAATCGCGTTGATTTGGTGCATATCATTCTTAATCCCAATACCCACAGCGATGTTTTCTTGGACCCATAAATACGTCAACGTTTCAACAGCCCCGAAATTCTGCCAGGAAATGTTTGCCAATCCAGAAGATAAAAGGTTATACGGAACAATGATCATGCTACTACAATACTTTCTTCCTCTTGTAATTCTTATGTTTACCTACGGTCGGATCAGCGCAGTCATGTGGTCAGACAGGGCGCCCGGGGAGGCCATGACTACACGTGACCAACGCATGACCGAGTCCAAGCGGAAGGTGAGTTGATGTAGTCTTGTCTTAGACTGCGGTAGTTTCAACATTTCGTCCAAGATATTTTTGCGAAAATTACATAAATTTTAGACGCCTTCTAAGCCAAAAAATTAGAAAATTATTCGTATCGAAGCTAAGTTAGTACATTTTTATTGTATTTTATTTCCAACAAAATAACTTGGTTCACTGCCACAGACAAAAAGCGATGCAATTTATCTAAATAAAAGACGTCATTCGCAGTAAACATCCAATTGTCAATAGGGTTAATAGACACTGTAATAGTAATGCAACTTATTTGCAATGGACAGTAAAACCTTCACCAAACTCCCATATAACTAATGGTGCTCAGAAACTAGTCCTGGTTCATACTCATTACACGTTGTTCAATATTTGATTAAGCACCGATCACAAAGAGAAAGCGACAACTTGAGAAAAAAAAGAAACAACAATTTGAGAGTCCCTTTACACAGCAGATATAAAGCAGATGGACATTTTGTCTGCTTGTATATGCATATATCAAGTCCTGCAAAAGTACTATCATGCAAAAATTCCCGAAAACAATGGTACTACGCGGAGCTTCAAAAGGGATAAAACTGTAAACATCTAATAGATGTTGAAAGTGCAAATGTTCAGCCATGCATATTTATTACCAGTTAGTGTTCGATAGAAAAGCTGCAGTACGTTAATATTGTGTTGATTTGGGAATATTTTAGATGTGATGTCTTGTGGCAATTTATAATTGTAGCAATTTACAGCGGAAACAAATGCAAAAATCGCGAATAATTTCTTATTGATTTATATGGAGTGCAGAGAAAAGGAACTAAATGACACAAAACTGGATGACAGAGCAAATTAATTTTCAGGCAAATAAAAATAAATGATATTGATGAATAATATTCTAGGTTTCAGAAACGTTAATGTTATTGTGGCAAATGTGCCATTTTCAGTTCTGCGACATCTGACGGAAACAACATTTTGATTTGTAATTGAATTAAAAAGACACACTAAGTATAATGGATCCCTTTACACAATCTACTTTCCTAGGCTTTACTCGTTGATTTCAGTAAAACCCCTTCTTTGTCGACGGTATTTGAGAAATGGTGTAGGCTCTATCCTGTAACGAAGACACAGATAAGTGTAATCAGTGGTAGATTTAGTTCCTGCTGCTCAGCAAATAACGATTTGGAACGCATTTCTTATCTATTGTCCGTGTCTGGTATTCTATTGTCTGTATTATATGAGTAGGTAATGTATGGTCGCTCTGTTTCTTGACATGGATAGTATGATTCAAAAAAGGCATGGGACGACTGGTTCGCCCGTTGTCAGTATAATGTGACTAGGTGGACTTTGTAATGGGTTGTTATTTTGGCAGCATGCTTTAAATGAGGTAGCGCTATAAAAGAGGGTCACTTTATACCGTAGCCTCCCTAAACACACACACATTCAGACATGTAACACATTGTATACATGGGAGGCAGTCCTTAATTGACCTCAGCTATCATATAAAGCCCAATCAAATAACCGTAGCAACCGTACTTAGCATCAGTTTTCATCTATCCTCAAATTGAAGTCTTGGTTTCTCAGATATCTAAAGAGAGAACTGTCTTGGTCAACATCTACAGTTTCTGAAAAAAAGTTTTAAAACATGCAATCCATAAATGAAAATATATCCTGTTTCAGCAATCCTAATAAGGAACAGAAAATTGTGATATCACGACCTCTGTAAGGAGCACCAAGTATAAGCACACTAACGTTTAGCGTTGCCCTCGTGAAGCAGATATGGGATATTTAGTGTTTAATATGTTCGTCCCTTCTCGCCCATTCACGTCCGATCGAACTTTAAAATGGAGACGGCGGCATTTATACCTTACATGTATATCTAATTATTGTCCTGGCATCATGCATAATTAATGAAACCCAAATGCCTAGACTGAACTACCTTCATTTCATTTCAAAATATTTCAATGCTTGATGTTATGGAAATAGGAATTGGGCAACAGGTCAAGCCTGCCCTGCAGGTAGGCGTCAGATTTGTACGAGCTGCCCCTATTGCATGATCGTAAAAGGCGACTTAATTTAGGACCTTATCTTTTCTCTTCTTCCTAACTGACTTTATTCTTTCTAATGCCTCACATTTTTGGCCTTGAGTTGACCGTTCGCCCCTGTGAGGAAGGCTCTGGATTCTGTCCCCCTGGCCGAGACACACCAAAGTCTATAAAAGTGGTAGTTTATGCTCCTGCTTAGCGCTCAGCACACAGGGAGTAGGACGACTGGTTCGCCCGTTGTCAGTATAATGTGACCGGGTGGGATGTGTTGCTTGGTGTCTTCGGCGGCATGCGTCAGTGATATAACACTATAAAATGGGCAACAGTTCCACTATCCAAGAAGACACTACATGAATATACCGCAGTCTCCCAAAACACGCATCCTCGCATAACTTACACGCAACCGACAGCATACTTGGGAGGCCGTCCTTACATGACCATAGCTGTTAATATGATGTTAATTATCTCCCGCCCAACGAAGTTTGCGGGGGATATACAAATGGGTTCCGTCCGTCCGTCCGTCCGTACGAATGGTTTCCGGAGCATAACTCTAAACCAGTAGAGATATTTCCACGAAACTTCATACACACATTGGTCTTATGGTCTAGTAGTGCCTTTTGCTATTTTTAGGTTTTCATTTTTTGCTTTTTTTTTCCGTCACCATGGAAACATTGCTGAAAAATATCATATTTTTGTACCAGGTTCGTTCCGGAGCATAAATCTAAAACCAGAAGAGATATTTCCATGTAACTTCATAGACACATTGTTCTTATGGTCTATAGTAGTGCCTTTTGCTAATTTAAGGTTTTCACTTTTTGGACTTTTTTTCTGTAACCATGGAAACATTGCTGAAAATGGCAGATTTTTGTGTAAGAATCGTTTCCGGAGCACAACTCAAAAATCAGCAGAGATATTTCCATGAAACTTCATAGACACATTGTTCTTATGGTGTAGTAGTGCCTTTTGCTATTTTAAGGTTTTCACTTTTTGTACTTTTTTTCTGTAACCATGGAAACATTGCTGAAAATGTCAGATTTTTGTGTAAGAATCGTTTCCGGAGCACAACTCTAAAACCAGCAGAGATATTTCCATGAAACTTCATAGACAAATTTTATGTAGGACTTCTAATTTTGTATTATGCTTTACTTTTTATTAATATACATGCAGTAAAACTCAGATATATCAAACTCAATTACTATGAACATTCACTTAATTCGCTGTTTAAAACAAATAAAAATCGTACTGTTAGCTGCTGAACTTTGTTAAAGCTAAGATCAATTCTGGTATTTTTCAAAGAAGCAAATGTTTTCAAAGTTGGTTTCACTTTGTTAAAAAAAAACCATAAATATGTTTTGTATATATTCTTCAATTGCAGTTGGGTTTTAAAATACTTTCCCTATACTCTTACTAGCATATAAAATTAATGCATTAATTGATTTAGCTCTCCATTGGCGGGGGATCTGAATGACTAAGTCTTTGTTAATCAAACAAACAAACAAACAAACAAGTCAAGCCTATAAAATCCCACTCATTGAACTACCTTCACTTCAAGATAAAATTTATAGATCTTAAAAGACAACAATACACTATTTATGAATACCAATTCCTTTGTTTCGAGGAGGTATACCTGGATTCACACGATAATTTGACATGATTCCTAAGAAGGACCACTCAGTGCTGAGATGGAATTAAAGCATTATTTTGTTTTTATTTTGAACTGTTTAACTACCATGACAACTACAAAATGTACCTTAATTCTTTCTACATTCCATATGATTAATTTCAAGCTTCATAAGCATTGTCAGGTTAAAAGAAAATTTAATGAATGACGGTTATGTTTGTGTCATTTGGTACAAGGCAATACTTAAACATCTTAAACAACATAAAATTCCTTTCAACCTTTTACGTGTATCTTGTCTAATGGATGTCAGTAAGGACATTTACCAGCGTTGTTCCTGAGGCAGTCTTCCTCATCTACTGTACTCAACACCATGCTAGATTGTTTTCGTATACACCAGGTACTGCATTCCTAATGGTAATGCAATGCTCGAAACTCGATTAATGTGTAAAAGTCAATTTTACATTCTGAACATCACGTAAATGTACATAGCTCAGATTTAACCGACGTTTGTTGCATATAAAAGCGTACCTACATAAGCATGATTCACCTATTGCACAGCCATTTTGCCACCGATAAACAGCCATTATGTTTCCGTTGGGAGTGAGTGGATAAACTTAAATGTTCAAACGGCTTATTGCTTTTACGTCATCAATATTACTCTTTGCCGGTATAAAACCGCAACGTGATGCCTATCAAATTGCATCAGGAATTATTTCACAGCGATTATAGTGTAGCAAGTAGAATTGATGTATTTATGTTATAACATTTGATTTAAGTAACATCTGGGTATTTCACGACGAGAACATGTTTTTGTAAATAGTATTATAGTGAAAATTCAGATAAGTTTATGTCGAACCATAGGCTTGTATGGTGAGGTACATATTAATACAATGCCCATAAAACCGTCACATAAAGTCCAAATTTCATATTGAGGTGAGGAGCATGTATGTATTATAATATATCTAGTTGTAATCAAATGCTCTTGATCGTGAATTGATTACAAAGATATGATATAATAGATTTTACGTTTAATATCCATCACACGCATAATTATGTCATTTTGTTCTTATTGTATATAGCTTGAAATATATTAATTATGCTTTGTTTTCAAGATAAAACTTGATCTTAATCAATATGATGTTAACCCAAACTCAACATCAATGAATAACCAAAATTTGCAAATTTTATGAAAAAAGGTGTTGAGGGCGGGTGTGTCAAAACACTTTTATCTATCGCTGAATGACTTGTTATTGATATCATACAATATAATATAGAAAATAAGATAATTCATCCACCACTCCTCATCTAGGCTTAGTTTCTGCTTCGATTGTGCCTGTCTGAAGCAATGTTTTCTAACAAGTTAACAATCGTCAAATTTGTGGGTGCGATATTGATGGATTGGACACACGACAACGTCAGTAGGGGTACACTTGATCGAGCAGTTTCTATTGTTGTTTGACTCCGGTCCACAGGTGGAAAACATAACAGTTCCTATGGCTATCTGGTTGCATTACACTATTCCAAATAGATGTCTGATTAGTTTACGACAACCCTCCAACGTCCTGTTATTATGATCGCCAAAACATGACCAAAGTTTCAGTGAAACGTCTCTTAGTCATTGAAGCAATAAGAATATCGATGTAAACCTAGACAATGCTAGCCGCGTTATACCACTCGGGTATAGAGACTTCTTTTTAGCTCGATCAGATGAGCCTCAAACTAGTAATCAAGAGGTCGCGAGTTCGATCCCTGGCGAAGGTAGTGATTACAAAGATTATGATGTTTTCGAATTTAGGATTATTCAAAATCAAAACCTATGATAAAACTGCTTTCTTTTCTTCTCTTTCGTTTAGTTCTATATGGACAATACTTATCGAGGTGAATTGATAAAATAAACAGTCATTCCTCTACAGTTTGCGACAAAAAGTAGTGTTGACTTATTTCTTTAAGGATATGGCTATTATCATACCATTAATCGGATTTCTTACGGAAAGAATAAAAAAAAAAAAATCTGGCTTACAATAATTTTCTGTCAATCAACCTGTCTGTTTTATTATTTGTATCTCCCACAAAAAGTTTTAGCTGTATAGAATAAAGTTTATATTGATTTATTTTCCTCTGATGAAAACACGTTGATTTATAGCGTTTCCAATGGGAATATCCTTTCTGAACGTAAATAACAATTATTGTAGGACATAAAAACATCAATGTCGATTTTATTTAAATCAGTCTAAATTCTCCTTCAAGAAGCTTCCGTATTTCAGGAAGTGTTTGCGACATAGTGTGAGTTCTACATCTATCAAAAAAAGCACTTATTCACCATGAATCTTAGTTATAGTATACCGCTTCAATATACCACGTGTAGGTCTGCGTTCAGTTGTCATAAGCACATTGAAAGAAATTTCACATATTTGTTCAAAAGGTGCTAAATTAAGAAAATAAATCGTTGACACTTAACAGGATATGGACACAACAAATATGGTCATTTAAGGAAGCTTATCTTTACTACACCAAGGTAAGATTGACATCCATGTTCGTTTTAGGATATATAGATATATTTGTACAAGGATTCTTAGTGATTAATGCATTCGACATTTCAGCTCTTGTTCCCTGCTTCGGAATCATGCGTAAAAATAGGGGGTTGGTGGTATGTTGCCATTAACTTCACTATTCCTTCAACTTTTAAAACGTGACATACCCTTCGATGACTATTCAAGACTCCAAGCAAACCCACTTAAAAATGTTTCCGCCAAAATACACACGATGCTAAATCAATTTTCAGACGATTTGTAACTCTTTAACAAGAATCCCTTCCAACTAGGAATCTTCTCCATTAATATACCTAATCATTTAACAGCAATCAAACTAGGATTGTCGACAAAGAACGGAATAATCATGTATTTGTCGTGTTTAATTGCCTCTATGTTGCATCCCTGACATCAAGTGGACACTACGTAATCCTATTAATGTTCCCAAAGTGCGTTGTGGCAAGATAATCTCTAGATGTTAATTGTCGTTCATCCCAAAAAAAACAGGGAGCATTAACCTCTCGAATCTAACTTCCTGATATAGTCTAAATGTCGTCTTTTATTGGCGGGATATGGTGAACCCAACCCGATATAACATCCAGAGCGGTTCCTGTTTTGAAGTGTTTGCTACACTTTCATACTTAGTTTGTTCCTCATCAGCGAGCCCGAGGGGTATCGAAACGATTTGTTACCTTACACCTTGTTCGGAGTACTTCAGTTGATTGCCAATTACAGTGGTAAAAGAAATAAAATGTTTGAATGGAAAAGCAATAGAGCTGGATGGCTAATGGAAAAACGTTATTAAGTCTGAAGATAAGGTAACAATTTAAACTATAGCTTATAGTGATACTAATTAAACACAATTTATTAATAAATATATCGAAAATCATCACCTTGGAATTCCTAATTATTCATTGATTTATTTCGCGCCATAATCAGCTTTCAATATTTGGTACGTGAACATAAGGTTTTTATTTGTTATTGATTATGTCAATCAATTTTGTTCCAAAAATCCTCCGAATTCCATATCTGTGTTTTATTAATGTTAACATTGCTCCTATGTACATAACTAATTGTAATTCTGACTTGAAGCTGCTTTATATCTGTCAGTGTTATTCGTATAGATTAAGCAATCCTTGTAATGAAATGTTCTGTTGATTTTAAATATTTGGTAAAGTCCCCGTTGTCTCTGATTAAAAATGAAAAATGTGTATAAAAGAATTTATATTAGAGTAAAGGTGTGTTTAAAATTACACGTAAGAATATGTAACATCATGACTGTATGGTGTGACAGCGACACAGCAAGAAACTCTTGTGCTTACTAATCATACACAAAGACCCTTTAACTATCATCTTTATGGCGGTGCCTAGTAACGGAATCAAGATATTGGCCTGGTCATATACATTATATGTATATATAAAACGGTTAAGAGCAAACCTCTTAATTCATTAATGTTACATCTCCATTGACACCGGTGATAGTACTTTATATATGGATGATTGACCTAGAGATATACACATAACACTTTCCATGTAAATCCTCATCCAATATTTTTACAATAAAGCTCTGGAAGCTACAAGGATGGTACCATAAGATAATAGAACTGCTGAAGTACAGTTTAAAAAATCACATCTGACATGACAGAGAGGCTTAACCATTAAAATAGGCAAGACCCTCAGGTTTCGATCAAATACCAAGAAGAGGTAAATAGGATAATATCAGATATATGCTAAATATTAATGTATCGGTCGGGACTACTTAAATGGATAGGGATTAAAGTTCATTGACATCAAGGGCTGCTGTGGAAAGTGCATATCCCTAAAGTTTGCTTTACCGACTTTTACGGAGAAGGGAAAATAATTTCAAGTATTCCAAATGATTACCGTTCCTGACACGTCACAAATAAATGATATAAGATTGCCACCATATATAGACGTGGTGCTGGTCTGATATTCCAAACGATTACACCATTTCGAAGTTTTACACTTATATGCAATGACTTCTTTTGCGTTCATCTGCAACATAAATGTAAATGTAAAATGGACAAGTTCCACTATTCCACTTACCCAAACCCAAACATATACATCTTATTTCAAAAACACACACGCGCACAACACGAACCAGGTATAGACGAAATTACCTTAGTTGGTTATAGAAAGGAAAACGAAATAAACAAATCAAGAAAACAAATTAAGTTTAAAATTCAGTTTGTGGAAAAATGATACCGATTTACTAAATTAACATTAAACATTACTGTATGATTATTGTAGCATAAAATAAAAAGCATATACTAAGAATATAAAGCATATATTCTCTTACGTACTGTGTTATGGCTTTGACTTCGTTTTTGCTAAATACAATAAAAAGTTGAGCTGCAATTTAGTGAGGAAATATTCTATATGGATTAAAAAGTAAATGGCATTTTAACCTCTATATTTGATCAGAAATGCAGAAGATATGATGATTGACATACAAATATCCGGTTAACATGTCTGAAAGGGAACTCACTGGGTTAATCACCGAGATATTGGCATGTAATAATACCATGTTGATGTGTTGATGGTTCCTGGAATAGACTGGCATGAATATCAACTGTATTGTGGTGACACTTTTTATTGAACGATATTTGCACTAGTTAACGGTATACGACAAATGCATGCATTGTCATGCATAAAATGTATACAGGGAAAGCTGGCTTTACTTAAACGTATAGTTATTGACTAGTTATGGCTCTCTTGTAATACAAAAGTGAACTTAACATAAAGTCTGACGCCACAAGGGATCTTATACTTTCATTACGACTTAAAATGTTAGGTTCATTTAAATCATTTATAAAGGAACAATGTTGAAAGGTAAAAAACCGAGTATTTGTTTGGGGTTTTTATCATGCTAAACTTTTATCAACAGCTAATATCAGTTAAGGGCTGTAGTTACGATACGAGTGTTGAACTTCGTTCGATATTTTGCGAGACTGTGGTATATACTTATGATAATGAGGCTTTGTGTATTTTAAATCTATAACGCAAATGTGTTTCCTGAATGTTTTCAAATATACAGTATGTTTGTCTTTCATTCCGTACTTCGTTTACTTTTGTTTAGACTTTAGTACATTTTGTGAATGAACCGTAAATACACCAATAACGCTAAACTAGGGTGTATGATACAATCAAGTAAAATTATTTAATTAAATATGTATATACGAGTCTCTACATTTTGCTAGAAAATATTTCCAGAATATGATCTTTGTAGACATTATGTTTTCAGTATGACATCTAATCCTTAAAGGTGATATAGCACTATAACAAAGGACAACAGTTCCACTATACAAGAAGATACACCATGAATATACCGCAGTCTCCCAAAACACGCACCTCGCACAACATACATGCAGCACACCGCATACATGGGAGGCCATCCTTACATGACCATAGCTGTTAATAGGACGTAAATTAATCAAACAAACAAACAATGCTCCATCGCCGACAGAACATCAACGATATTCATCATTTGAACAATATTTGGTGTTTAATCGTGTATATATATGCCTAATTAATACCAACACAATATCAAATAATTCATTTTACTTTTAGTGCATGCGCAATCAGTACTTCATTCCATATAGAACATAGCGCCACAGACTTTTTTTCGGGATGCAATTCATTATTTTTAATATTTCTATCTTGAAGTAAAATTTGAAGCTCAACCGTTTCAATGGTGGCAATGGTGTAAAATAAGTAAATTTTGCAACTGAATAATATTTTTTTAAATCGCCTACTCTCGTATTTGAAAGAAAAAACCCATTTGTCAGCGGTGCAGCATCTTTAATGAAGCAAAATTAAAAATCGAAAAACTGAAGTTGAGATTTGAAAAAGACATAAATAGTGAAAAGCCACGTGGTGACATCGGTAGAATCAAATGATTGTAATGGGGTAGCAAACTGGGGAAACGCATATCTTTCTACGATCGGGTCATATCACATAGGTGAAATATTAAGTCCGTGCAATCCGACCTACCCAATCATTTCGACTCTGATCCAATATTTTGACTATGTAATTAATATTATATGTAATGGTATGTGTTATCGTGCTTACAAACTATTAATGTTCAATATGAATAGCCAACGAAGTATGTCCTACAGTAACACAGCGGTGCAATCTAAGGCCATATAAATCAAACGATATTACCAACCATTTGATGACTAAGCAATCGTATAGCAACATCGGTAATAAATCCTGCGTAGCCAATAGGTTAATTGAAAAATACCAATTGCCTGCAATGGTTTTGCATTAGACTTGCTTAATATTGCCTTAGTTCAATAAATCCACTTCCGTCAAAACGCTCCTAGTTGTTTGTGTCGCCGGAGATCCTTGTGGTGTCAAATAGATTCACGATTTATATGCATGGCGTTGGTCAAAAATAAAAATAAGCAGGTAGTCTGCGAGCTGTTTCGTCCAGATGACCGCTCCCTGCCCCCATTCTGGACATTTCGATACAGACTAATAACAAGCAGAACGGATAATAAGTACAGTTACCGGTCTTGGTGTTGTGAAGATTCGTGCTCGAATGTTTATTAATTCGAGATTGGCGACAAAATAAAGTGTTTCGTCGAAAGTGATTGCCCAGGATGTGTAGCTTATGAATCAAGGGTTATTATAAGTCAACGGGAGATCAATGTGTCTTGACCCAAACTATGAATTTACAGTGACAGCACCGTGTACGCTGCCTATTAGCAGATCAAGATCGAATTTAATTGAATGGATAAAGATGTTAGTTGTTGATATGGGATTGTTGAGTTTTGGTATTGTAATTTAACTTGTTATCAAATATACCTGGGAAATATGAACTTATTTTACAAAATGGCTACTTTATTATGTTAAAAATAATTCATTGTTTTTTCTCAAAATTTTGAATTTTAAAAAGGTTTGTTATTTCGAATATTGGAACAGTTAGGAACATGGACATATATAAGTCTATCATTCTGGTATAAGCAAACTACATGTATACATGGTCACTTTTAACCGATATCGTATTGACCACTTCAATCTTAACTAAAACTATAACGATAAGAGTATATGGAAAGGGCTACATAGAACCCATACCTAGTCCGTCCTAAAAACTATGTTACGACATTACGTTTTACCGAGCATAGATCGACATAAAATACGCTGGCTTAAATTCGAGATGCGTTTTGAGAGTGTTTGTCATATGCTAGAATAAGTCTTAATTCGACGCAAATAAAGACCTTGGTGCAAGTAAGGTGTAATATGGCAAAACATTGTTACAGAATGCTTACAAATAGAAAATTTACATTTAGAAGATATACAACCGATGAGTTTGTGGCAGGAGAGATGTTTGGCAGCGTGGCAAATTAGTAATGACAGTATCCATATTCCTCTACTAGCGTGAACATTTTTTTTTTATTTACAGCGAAACTGTCGTGTACTTTTAGTGTGACTTTAGCCTTTAGTAAACGATTTAATGCGAACTGCCAAAAAATTCGTTGAAATTGCAGTTATTTCTCTGCAAGACAAATGGATCGATCATAAGACAGGGGGCTTTAGTTGTGCAAAAAATCAATCCCTGAATTAACTAAACAAATGGTCATAAAAACTTCAAATATGCTTTTTCTTCTTCCGTATTGTTCTATTGACTAATACTACTCGGTGTTGTTTTTCAAATAGTATTTGTTTCAATTAAATCACATTTTGTATATTTTTCAATTTAAAATGAATTTGAAAGATGAAAATTTTGTCCTGAAAGAGTTTTTTTGTATAATTTTATTTTCACTGAAATATATGTTAGAATCGTCCTTCTTTTTAATAATTCGCTGCTTATTTAAGTGTTTTGAAATAAACCAATTCGTGCATTAAATACATTAAAATATATCAATCATGCTGCGGTTAATATGCCCCTATCACTGAAACGCACTGAAAACTCTATAGTGGAATTATTTTAAATCCTGAATGTTCTATCCCTTAGAACCAACACAAAAACAAGGAAAGAAACACAATCTAGCGTTTCAATTCCAATTAACACCGCTTCTAATATTTTCATAGAAATCCTTACATAGGAATAAATTTAATTCTCGATCATCTCCTAAACTGAACCCAAACGCCTTTTGACCATGACTAGAATTTTAAACCATATTAAACTTATTCTATTAGATCATTTTGTTAATGACTAATACTGTAAAACATTACAATTCCATTGTTTTTTATATTTCCGTTCTGACATGTTTCCAAATGGTAGTTAAATCCTTCCATGTAAGCCTTCAGACCTGGTGCCTAATGGTGCGTTCGTGTCCTTGAAACCGGTATGATTAAGTTAATGCATCTAAGCAGTGCCTTGATATCCGGCTTGGGATGCATTGCAGACGTGAGCGATTTGTGATGTAAATCTGATAAAAAATTGATGACAACTGAGTGCGAGTTTATACATTTGACCTTGTATCAGCGATACCAAGGATATTTAAGAGATGGATCGGGGTAACGATAGACGTCGGGAGCCTCTCTATATAATGTATAATGATATCAACTCTTTCTAAAGCAGAGGAAAATTTGCTACTTCATTTAATTAGCCGAACATTGAAAACGAATTAGCGTCAAGTGCTTTGTCTTTCCTAGGACAACTCTTATAATACGTATAAATGGCAATTTTACATATAGATATAAATAATACATTGCATGATCAAGCCACATCAAAACACTCAAATATATCAAAATAATCAAATACAATGCACATACACGGAAATGTATCAGAAACAATCGTTGTAGTATATCACTTTTCAGTTTATATTATCTTAAGATTATATATGATCATACAATTTGGTTTGTCTTTAAAATACTTTGCGTTGAACAACAGCCAATTCATATTTTCATATTTTTTCTCACACTGGTGTGCCTCGACTTTGCGATATAATTCAGACTTTTTTTCAAATAAACAAACACTTGGTTGAAGTCTAATAAAGAACGAGATAAAAAAGTAGTCTTTGAAGAAAAGAAGACTGACCTCGAATTTATGCAATTATTTATATCATTGAAATCTTGTGTTTATTGATGAATTGACATTGTTAATACTATTATTCCACTGTTTGAAGGCGACACTGCAATATGCGCTCACCGTAAGCGTCTTTTTTGTATCTTAATCTGATATTTTGTCGTAGGACATTAGAATCCGCTGTACGGCATATATCAGTGAGGTTTAATTTGACTGGGTAGAGTTCAAGTCAAATTAAACAGTCCAAGAAAATTTTATCAAAACAGTTGTTTTGTTATTTTTGTTTTAATTTCCAGACCTATTAATTTAGTGCACATGTCTGTCTTCTAATCGAATTAAACAGACAAGCGAAAGAGTTAGATGATCGGAAACAGAATCGCTTGATGTTCTGCCATTCACATTCATTCATAATTGTTTGATACATTAGTTCAAGGTAAGGTTTGTAAAATATAGCTTGACCACACTAAACCAATACCAATCGCGATCCTGACCTACAGGAACTTTTCAATGGAAGGTCGGACCGGCCTCTGGAACTGATTGGAATACCACGCTATGTAAATATTTTGTATTGCAATTTTGCAAAGCAATCGTTCTGGGATCCCCATCCCCTTGTCAGGTTTCATTTACAGGAACGATAGAGCAAGGCCACCTGGGTGTGTGTAACCTCGGATAGGTCGACATATGATGATGTTTTGGTCTAGAAGGGAAATAGTCGTCCAGTTGTTTTCATTATATACATGCTGCTCTGTGGAGAGTATATCACTATGATGTTACAACTGGCCTAATATGAAAAATAAGCAACGTAATATGTTTATCAAGTAACATTATATGTTTATCAACTATTCACGGAATGTTTATTTGGCCTAATGATTGTACATAATGTGTATCCATGAACGTCCTGGACGACAATGAAGACAGCACATTAAAGAAACAAAGAAATAATATCATATCAATGAGAATATTAAAATTTAAATCACACAACGTGTTTCCTCAAATACAGTATGTATTGATATTTTTTTTATCATTTCATTAACTACGATTTTAACTTCACAGAATAATTGCGAATACGCACTAAACTTAGCCAATTAGTTTCATCATTCCATAAAGATGGTAATATTAGAAACATTAAGGATATACATAACCATTCCACTTGTCATTCCACTACCTCTAACGTTTCCATAGAGTGCTCGTTACCGCAGAGATAGACGCCATACATAAACAAAGCACACGGCCATTATTTCCGAGAAGATTAATTTCGTGCTTGTAAGTCTGGTAAAATTGCCGAGGGTTTCTCCTCACATGTGCTCTTAACGTTTCACTGTATCGAGATACAAACGATACACAATTAAGAATTTAGGAGATTTTAGATAGTTTGAAATAGCAATGCATGTATTGATGATAGAAACAGATATACGGGTATTATTATGTGTATTCTAACGTCTTTGTATTTGTTTATTCTCACAGTTTATAAAATCTGAAGCCAGTTTTCAACCAATTGAGATATCTTGGCAAAACGACTTCGTACAATACACGATATCGTCTCTCATCCTTAGCGGAAAAAGAAAAATGTAATTATAGAAGTCACAAATGTTACGTAATCGCCATACACATCTATTTTTAATAGCTTATTTGAACGACTATAACTTTAAACCGATCCATTGCACCCTCGCTATAAACTACATAAAGATGCATGTTAAGGTGCTCTTAATATCTCCCAAACACTTGATGTGTAGTGATATAGCTACTAAACTGGTGAAGTCTCAAGCCAGTAAAAACATCGACCATCAAAACCATCTACATCCTGTCTCTGAAAGGCACGAATACCATTAGCGTGCTTCCTTATCAGTCCAGCCGTACGTTTTGTGATTGACAGGTTATGACGTCACATATAATGAATGATCTGCCACGTTTTAGTACTCCGCTGGACAATGTGTCAAGCATGGTAATCTTCATAGATCACGTGCACCTGGCAGTGCGTGCGGGTGACTTGATTGTAAGTTCTTTATAAGAAAACAAATGCTGGATACATCAGCGACAAAGACAATAGGTATAAAAAGGTCAACTTATTGAGTGACTGACACATTTTGATTTCTAATATAATTGACTCCCTAGATTTCGTATAAGGGCAACACTTGTCTAAGATTTTGTATTCATGTTGAGAGAATACTAAGGATACCAGAATAATGGAGTTAATACTATACAGACTATGAAAACGGTTGTTTGATTAAATATTCGTCCTATTTACAACTAGAGTTATGTAAGGACGGCTTCCAATATATGCGACGTGTTGCGTATGTGAAGAGCGAGGTGCGTGTTTTGGGAGGCTGCGGAATATTCGTGTTGTGTCTTCTTATATAGTCGAACTGTTGTCCTTTGCATCGTGCTTTATCACTGGATCATGCCGCTGAAGAAACAGAACAAACCACCCACCCGTTCACATTATACTGACAACGGGCGACCCAGTTCTAGTTTTTAATGTATTAAATATTATATGGATTATATAGTGTGCTCCGCCGGTTGTATTGATTTTTTTATTGTTTCTAAATATGGAAAAAAAATAGTGGAAAAACTATCATCTTTGGATCAAGGTGCCGAAAATATTTTGTGAACTTAATAATATGACTGAAAAATCTAACATACCTGATCAATTTTAGTACAAAACATATCGGTGGAGTGTCTGAGAGTATATAAAAAACGATCATGATTTACGATTTCGTGCTGCATTTGTGTCAGACTGATACAGATTTCATTTCCGTGAAATATTTCATCTTCTTTTCAAGTAGCAAAATTGCCGACCTTGATATCTTGGTAGACTAGCAATTTCTTAGCCTCTTTGACTTCAGTAGTATTCACAATAACCTGAGATGAACAATTGACTGGCAACTAGAAAAATCCTACAAGGCGAATTGCCAATAAACATGCATATATCGTCGTTTGTATTCTCGGTGATCTATCCGCTTGACGGAGAGCGTCCTTCAAATGTTTATAACCAACGCAGAACATTCCCAAGAAACATCTTTCATCTAGTCATGATCAATTGCACAGGAAAGCATTAAGCGATTTTTGTTCTTGAGGGGATTATACTTTGATATGTATGTGCTCTGAAAAATTAAACAAGTTGAGTTGCACAACTTATAACAGACTGGCAGGCAATCAATCCCGGGAAACATATAGTAAGACAAATATATATACAAAAGTCATTCTTCACAAGAATGGAATTGGAAGTATGTGTTCAATTGAAATAAATATGTTTTGTTCGAATTCCAAACAAACATCGGTTCACAGTCAAACGGTTGTCATGACACCTCTATCTTTATGACCTGGACAGTATTTTGCTTACAATGAGTCTATAAATCAATAAAACAATAAATGCTAGGTGTCGCGCAATTTTTGAAATTGCGCAAGAGCAATATCGCAAAAAGTTCAGGACTAAAAATATATTTATAACACGAACACTGCAAAATATTTGCATGCCGGGCACTTGTATTTTGTCTCCAATTTAACTTTCATGTGTATTTAACATAAAAAACATTTTCTGATGACGTTAAATGATCCACATAGTGCCTGCCATCGATTTACTTAGCAAAACAACAAAACAATGTTTTTCAATGTGAACACTAAGCCAATTGTAGTTAAGAAAACTGAAATTACACACAATAACTAATTTCACTTCGTGATATTGTTGGCACCATTTGATTTTTAATGTTTAGGTTAAAACCTATATCATTATCATCTTGAGAAACTCCCATTAAAGGTGTTTATGAAATGAAACTATTCACCATTAGTTTGTTTAAAGATTAGTTGTGAAAACTCCGGAATCGCCTTGGTATAATTAAATAATCTAGTCAAAACAAGTAGATATTGCGAAATGATGTTACGAAAAACCGTAAGTCTATATTCATGTATTCATTTTTGAAGTGTTCAACTCGAAATAACATGAATCCTAGAAAACCGATTTCAACAATACAGGAAGACATTTCACACACCGCATACATGTGAGGTCGTCCTTAAATGACCCTAGCTGTTCATAGGACGTATTTTAATCAAACAAATAAGCACACCAAACTCACAAAAATAATGCAAGGATGAAGGAATGTAAGCCTCTTTCGTAATAACGAGAACAAAGACGTGAACGACCATTTGTTTTATTAAGGATTAACCTCTTACTTTGCTTAGTTTATGAGATGATAAACCCAATTGAGCCCGAGGTAAATTGCGTAAATGCGAAACGTTTACGTACATTTACCGACTACTCCATTGGGTTTATCATCTCATAAACAAAGCAAAGTAAGAGGTTAATCCTTATATTTACAATATTTTCTTTAAACAATAAAATCAACAAAAACGTCAAATACAATCATTTACCTGTATTATTCGCCGTCAAACTTATACTGCCGTCATGTTGATCCACGCGCAACAGCCATTCAAAAATGCGCGCCGTTGACTTGACTTGACAACTTAATCCCGCCCTTTTTTCCCAAGACGTCACAAAAATAGTTATGATAATTCAGTTCTTTTATTCATGTCAAATAGCAATAATGCATTAAAAAAATAAACGTGTTTTATTGTATGTCTTCGATTGTCTCGTACATGTGTTATTTGTAAAGATTGGCACGTGATTTCGTGGAATGTCAGAGGATGTCCGCCAATATACGCACCGAATCGAGTAACGTTCTGCACTAAAGTTATTGAGAAACAAACAGATCTGCCCCAACATAGTTTATTAATACAGAAATCGTTTCAATTGTAAATATGAGTACATATTCTATAACGTTTACGTTTATCCTCTAATTACAACATGCTTTTTGTGAAACTATTTACATATGTCTTTTGTGTTTTGTCTTTCCAGATCATAAAAATGATGATAACAGTTGTGATTATATACGCAATATGCTGGTTACCTCTTCATGTACTGAACATTGCTGGGGACGTAGATCCAAGCGTATATGACGTCAAAGGAATGAACTACATATGGATGACGTCACACTGGCTCGCTATGAGTAATTGTATGTATAATCCATTCATATATTGCTGGATGAATGCTAAATTCAGAAATGGATTCCTGAAAGTGTTGAACTGTTTCACATGTGGATTAGTGAATGTGACTGATGAAATAGAAATGCAGCGAATAAGGAGGCAGGATACGTTAACTGTGACAACGTCTGTGTCTGTAAACGGAAGTCTAAGGAGGTTCAATTCATCAAAACGGAAAGAGGCGGCAGCATATAACGCAGAATATACAGCGATGGCGGAGAAACGGTGATGAATTTAGACAAAGATTTCAGAGTTGTGTGTACAATAAAAACCTTAGATATTGTTGTAAATTACAAAATATTTTGGTTGATTGCGTTAATGATGATACGAAGTTAAATATGTGATGAAAACATTGTATATACTCCCCGATGTTAAGGAATTTCCGCGTATATGTGAATTTGGGTTACTATAAAATCGTTTGGAACGAAGGGAGAGTATATAATTATTTACAAGGTAATTTTATCATATCATTTATTTTTGAGGACCCGGAAGGGCCCTGGCTATGTGTGTATCTTTCGATCAGAAATCTGAAACATCAAAATGCAGATTTTCTAATTCTCTCAATTCATGATTGCAAGCAATGGCAGTATCAATAATTAAAGATGATTTCCCCCTGGTTTTGTGCTCGATTTGTGTTCTTCGCAGAAATATTTAATCTTTTATCTTAGGTTTTTCTTAGTCGAGCCTTAGGTTAATATATCCAGTTTTTAGTAATTTTGAATTTATTAACGATCTTGATTTATTATGGGTTTCAAATAATTCTGATTTCAGTAACTTATACTAGAAAAAAAGTGTATAAACGCAAATGTCTTATACTTATACAACAAAGGACGTATTTGCTGAAACCAATCTTTAAATAGAATCGATGTTATATCCTTTACAGTATAATGCCACAATGTCATCAAGATCCGCCATTCAGACGTAGACATAACATTTTTTATTGACAAAGACATTTAAACGTTTAAATATTTATAACCGTGACACCAACGTATTCAACGGACCAGGATTTCGGGTATCACGAATGTATCATAGGAATGGGCTAGTGCGTGTGTTGGAGAGAGAGTGTGTGTGTTGGAGAGAGAGTGTGTGTGTTGGAGAGTGAGTGTGTGTGTTGGAGAGTGAGTTGGAGAGAGTGAGTACGTGTGTTGGAGAGCGAGTGCGTGTGTTGGAGAGTGAGTGCGTGTGTTGGAGAGTGAGTACGTGTGTTGGAGAGTGAGTACGTGTGTTGGAGAGTGAGTGCGTGTGTTGGAGAGTGAGTACGTGTGTTGGAGAGTGAGTGTGTGTGTTGGAGAGTGAGTGCGTGTGTTGGAGAGAGAGTGCGTGTGTTGGAGAGTGAGTGCGTGTGTTGGAGAGTGAGTACGTGTGTTGGAGAGTGAGTGCGTGTGTTGGAGAGTGAGTGCGTGTGTTGGAGAGCGAGTACGTGTGTTGGAGAGCGAGTACGTGTGTTGGAGAGCGAGTACGTGTGTTGGAGAGTGAGTACGTGTGTTGGAGAGTGAGTACGTGTGTTGGAGAGTGAGTACGTGTGTTGGAGAGTGAGTGCGTGTGTTGGAGAGAGTGGTGTGTTGGAGAGAGTCGTGTGTTGGAAGCGAGTACGTGTGTTGAGAGGAGTACGTGTGTTGAGAGGAGTCGTGTGTTGGAGAGTGAGTGCGTGTGTTGGAAAGCGAGTGCGTGTGTTGGAGAGTGAGTACGTGTGTTGGAGAGAGTGCGTGTGTTGGAGAGTGAGTACGTGTGTTGGAGAGTGAGTGCGTGTGTTGGAGAGTGAGTACGTGTGTTGGAGAGTGAGTCGTGTGTTGGAGAGTGAGTACGTGTGTTGGAGAGTGAGTACGTGTGTTGGAGAGTGAGTGCGTGTGTTGGAGAGTGAGTACGTGAGACGTGTGTTGGAGAGGAGTACGTGTGTTGGAGAGTGAGTCGTGTGTTGGAGAGTGAGTACGGTGTTGGAGAGAGGAGTGCGTGTGTTGGAGAGTGAGTACGTGTGTTGGAGAGTGAGTACGTGTGTTGGAGAGCGAGTACGTGTGTTGGAGAGTGAGTACGTGTGTTGGAGAGTGAGTACGTGTGTTGGAGAGTGAGTACGTGTGTTGGAGAGTGAGTACGTGTGTTGGAGAGTGAGAGTACGTGTGTTGGAGAGTGAGTACGTGTGTTGGAGAGTGAGTACGTGTGTTGGAGAGTGAGTACGTGTGTTGGAGAGCGAGTACGTGTGTTGGAGAGCGAGTGCGTGTGTTGGAGAGTGAGTACGTGTGTTGGAGAGTGAGTACGTGTGTTGGAGAGTGAGTACGTGTGTTGGAGAGTGAGTACGTGTGTTGGAGAGTGAGTACGTGTGTTGGAGAGTGAGTACGTGTGTTGGAGAGTGAGTGCGTGTGTTGGAGAGTGAGTACGTGTGTTGGAGAGTGAGTGCGTGTGTTGGAGAGTGAGTACGTGTGTTGGAGAGTGAGTACGTGTGTTGGAGAGTGAGTACGTGTGTTGGAGAGTGAGTACGTGTGTTGGAGAGTGAGTACGTGTGTTGGAGAGTGAGTACGTGTGTTGGAGAGTGAGTACGTGTGTTGGAGAGTGAGTACGTGTGTTGGAGAGTGAGTACGTGTGTTTGGAGAGTGAGTACGTGTGTTGGAGAGTGAGTACGTGTGTTGTGGAGAGTGAGTACGTGTGTTGGAGAGTGAGTACGGTGTTGGAGAGTGAGTACGTGTGTTGGAGAGTGAGTACGTGTGTTGGAGAGTGAGTACGTGTGTTGGAGAGTGAGTACGTGTGTTGGAGAGTGAGTACGTGTGTTGGAGAGTGAGTACGTGTGTTGGAGAGTGAGTACGAGTGTTGGAGAGTGAGTACGTGTGTTGGAGAGTGAGTACGTGTGTTGGAGAGTGAGTACGTGTTTGGAGAGTGAGTACGTGTGTTGGAGAGTGAGTACGTGTGTTGGAGAGTGAGTACGTGTGTTGGAGAGTGAGTACGTGTGTTGGAGAGTGAGTACGTGTGTTGGAGAGTGAGTACGTGTGTTGTGGAGAGTGAGTACGTGTGTTGGAGAGTGAGTACGTGTGTTGGAGAGTGAGTACGTGTGTTGGAGAGTGAGTACGTGTGTTGGAGAGTGAGTACGTGTGTTGGAGAGTGAGTACGTGTGTTGGAGAGTGAGACGTGTGTTGGAGAGTGAGTACGTGTGTTGGAGAGTGAGTACGTGTGTTGGAGAGTGAGTACGTGTGTTGGAGAGTGAGTACGTGTGTTGGAGAGTGAGTACGTGTGTTGGAGAGTGAGTACGGTGTTGGAGAGTGAGTACGTGTGTTGGAGAGTGAGTACGAGTACGTGTGTTGGAGAGTGAGTACGTGTGTTGGAGGTGAGTACGTGTGTTGGAGAGTGGTAGGTGTGTTGGAGAGTGAGTGTGTGTTGGAGAGTGAGTACGTGTGTTGGAGAGTGAGTCGGTGTTGGAGAGAGCGACGTGTGTTGGAGAGTGAGTACGTGTGTTGGAGAGTGAGTACGTGTGTTGGAGAGTGAGTACGTGTGTTGGAGAGTGAGTACGAGTGTTGGAGAGTGAGAACGTGTGTTGGAGAGTGAGAACGTGTGAGTCATTGTCATAGGATTTCATATAAATACATATATCATCAAAGTTTGAATGAGTGTCTTGTATTGTTACTGAATAAGATATATTTTACAAGAGAATGCTTTACTTTGGAAGATTGATTGGTGAGTGACAGGAAGAGTATAATTATATTAAAATGAACTCCCATTTATACATATATATTCTCAGACTGGGAAATGTGAAATTGTAACGCAATACATCCATTGAATATATCTAGTCTTCCTTTGTGTTTCGAATATTGAAAATCTTAGTAATATTATTCATCGTGTAATCGTATTTATCGTTATTCACCAGGGACTGCCGTTTACGAAGGAATATGAAGAGTTTAAAAAAATAACTATATTTGAGTATTAAATATTACAAGAAATGAACATGGTAGTTATATATAACAATTCAATATGATTTCAGATGGTAGTCATTACAGTATTTTGTGAAGTCCTCAACGTTCTACCGCAGATAATCCCATCATAACGCACATCAAGGCTTTGAGGAATTTAATATCTAATTATCTACTGCACATTTCATCATTTTGTGCATTTTCGTATATCTCATTCCTTGGCAAAGGTTATGGAAATTTGTTTGAATTAGAATTTCATTATTTCTTCCTTAATGCATCCTATTTGTCAGACTTGTTTTTTGTTCCTTTCCAATTCTTATTTTTCTCTTTTTTGTTCGATAAAGAAAATAACGTGCCTGGTGGTGATGAATGAATAGTTTCCACACACTATTAAACCAATTTGATATCCACAACATGTGTCAAATCAGCGTTATAATATTCCGAATATTTTCTTTAATCGTCACAGTACAGTTCCTCTTTATATTTTGTTACCCTGCAATTTGCGTTCGTAATATTTGTATGTCGTAAACCTAATCCTTAACAAAATTATGAAATGGTTATAAGTGTTATTTACAGCACAGAAAATGTATTATTTTCAAATTCAATGCAGTTTTTACTACATCATAGGATAACATGATTTATATTTTGACACATGTTGTTTTATTGATAGAGGATTCCACATGCATATTAACTACCGATTGAATCGTTTGGAGTTGTAATATATAATAATTGTACCACAGTTCAAATTGCACACAAAACAAAGAGAGTAATTAACGTTTAAGTATCTGATAATTATTTCATTATGAAAATGATGTAATATTACATTCCAATCGTTAATCAATTAAAGAAAAAAAACATGTACTCAACATTAATTATAGAAATGAACAGTAGGTAACTTTACTGTTAATGTTTGTCAGTAGCAATTGGTTTAAATAATATATACAAGAGTTCCAGTACTCGCGTGTTCCTCACTCTCCTCTCGCAAATGATCTCGCTAACAATATAAGGAGACGTATAAATAAATGCAAGAACTTATTACTATCTACATGACGATTATATAGGCCAAATTATTTAGAAATCGGAGCATGAACATCAAGTCCGAGACATTTTTAAGTGTGCATATGATGGCTTCATTTACTTCAGGAAAGCAACCCTATTAACATACATACCGACTGACAAAACAACTCTAATGTTTGATGATGAAAACTCCAAAATAAAGAGATTCTCAACATTGGATGACAAGACTCTCGGACCTATTTCTGCCTCTATGCAACAAGATCCTGCTGCATGGCAGTTAAAGATTCACCGATCTAATGCATTTTGAACGACTTATCATATTTTGATAGTGGATATCATTGCACATGTTCACAATGAGTGACCTCCATCAAGGTCACATATATGGACACCCAAACCTCATTTGAAATATGATTACACTAACGTTTAGTATTGGTTCCGCAGGTGCCAGACGTATTAACTCAATCAATCCATATTCCGTTAATTATTTCAGTGTCCATGTGGAACCATTAAAATGTATTGACACTGGCTGTTCGGACATAATCCAGTAATCCTGTCTGGAGGACCACCACTAAACTATCTATCCAATAACAATGAATCTGAACAGACACACAATATGTACATTAGCACAAAACATGAATATAAATTCTTTTGTTTTAATGTCGGAAAATTTAGAATGGACGCAATGACTCCAGATTGCTTGAAACTGGACAACCAATCCTCAAATGTCAATAAAGACAGTTATGATTCAAAAATCTAAAAGGACGTTACGATGAATAGGAAGAAAAGAAAAGGTTCCAACTGTAGTTCGAATACCGCTTGGCCAAGCTCATTTAATTAAAACTTACATTGAATACTATATCAAATCGTCAAAATAAAGAGGCAAACACATTATTTAGGCTATGGTGTACAGGGTGCAACAAAGATCTATATACACATAAACTGACCCGCAAGTAAATGTCAACCGCCTGCTATTCTGGGCAGCTTCAATTAGGGATTGTAACTAGTGCTTCGTAGACATTACACTAATGATCTTGTTTTAGAATAAACTTCAGATAAGTTTTGTGGAATATGCCACAGGCCTTACCAAAATTGGAAATACACCAACTCATCATCCTGAATGATAATTTAAATCGTAATTAGATAGTACATATGCTCCGTAAAAAGATTGCCTTGTAGCCTTAAAATCTAAATGACATTCCTCTAAGAACAATTGATCTCATTCAATTAAATTTTACATTTCCTGAAATTTGAATTTAAACATAACCAATCTCTGTATGTACGTTTACTGAAAACAAAATAATGGAATTGCTCGTCATTTCCAAGAAATCCTAATGGGTAATTCCAACAGTGGTGTTTAAAATTTTATGATAGCAGTCAATAATTTCGTTTGTATGATCCTTTAAGTCTAACTGATTGGATCCTTTTTTTATTGGCGTATTTTCTTAATTGAAATGTTTTTAGGAATGATATGTTTCATTTGAAGAAGGCTTTGTACATCACCTTAAGCGTCATTTCAACATCTATGGAAAATTCGGCAAAGATGTAATGGAACAAATACAAAATAAGAAAAAAACTGAACATTTTGTGTTATATGTTGAATTTCCATACGTCTGTTCTGTACGTAAATATAAAGTTTAAAAAATAAACTGTTATTGCATTACAGCCAAGGTATTATTCTTCTAAAATACCTTTAGGAATAGAGAGACAAATTTCATTTCTAAAGAGAGAAAAAACAGTTCATAACTATAAAAGGGCTTGTAAATAGTTTGTGTGTTATGGGAACAATGCAATAATAAAAACTCGCAATTTGAATCAACATTATTAGGAATTAGTACATCACGTGAAAGAATACTAGATTCTGATTGGCTATACACATGGCTACTATTTGCAATAGTGCTCGGGCAAGCGGGCACTATTGAAGTGGTGCGAAAATGAATGTGAATGTATTGTGACGTCATCATTACATGACGTCATTATAACGTTGCGCTTCGACCAAGACGTCAAGATGGCGGACAGGCTGTTGTGTGCGAGGATGGAAGCAAATGTTGCTTTCTACAAAATACAGTTACTCATGTTCTGTATTGACATAGTTTTAAATATTCGTGATATTTTATGGAATCACAAATTTCTGCGACAATACATCTGTTTTACTTTTAATGCGACAACGTAGTGTTGAAATGAAAATAGCGTTGCGAAATGTCGCTTGACGTGCTTCTGTTACGATGACATAAAAACGGGTCTCATGTATGTGAGGGTGATGTACTAAACCCATTATGGCCTGGTTGAAAGGGCACTATTACCTCATAGTATTGTCTCATGATGGGATAGTTCCCTCGCCTTCGGCTAAGGCACTATTCCATCCCTCGACATACTATGAGGCAATAGTGCCCTTTCAACCAGGTCATAATAGATAAACATAACCCTGCACTAGTCGATTAAAGGAAGGAAGAAATGCCAGTAGAACATACTATAAAATGAAACCCTTAAATAATTATAAGATAAACATATGTCTGGTTTCGTTTATTATAAATAATTACTGTCATTTAGGAACGGTCTCATTTTCTGCTTGAGTGGTAGCAATAAATTCTTGCTTTGTCTTTAAACAACAGCGGCACTCTCGCTGTTTTATAGTGCTAATTCTTTACGCCTTCCATCAGAGACGCCAACCATCCCGACCGGTCACATTATACTGACAATGGAGGATAAAAAGAGGAAAAATAAACATAATCGTCTTTACCTGGCGAAAAAATCACTAGTTTGAGGTATATCGTGATTAATACCTATAGTTAATTAAAGGAATACAATTTAAACTGTGAAAAGGGATAAATAGTGTGATATATCCAATAGACAGACGTTGTGAAATTGAGAATGAGAATGGAAGTTTCAAAGAAAGGGCAAACATTAACAAATGATTAAGGATAATAATTGCAACTCTCGAAAATAAGTGTTTCTATAGGGGTTATTACGGACGCGCATGTAAATCGGTTTAACCTTTAACTCAGTCATGCCGATCTTATAAGAATGGGTATCAAAAAGGGAATGGACGACAATTTAAATGAAGTTCCATTAGGAACAAAAGAATAAGAAAAAACAAGATAATTGAACCGACATTTTATTGCTTTTATGTTTACGGCAATCCCATTGTCATTATTTGCGGTGAAATAAAAGCATGTGTTTACTCAAAGAAAGCCGGAATGACACTAGGGGGATAGAAACCTCACTTTGAATCTTCGATAAATAAGATAATAGCAAATGACATGTGTTAGGCTAGGGATATATCTTAAATAACGAAGGCAGACACGATCGTGTTAGGTTACTTAACAAGCATCGTATATGTCGTAATGGAGTTATTTGGCTATGAAACATCTAGTTAAGGTTGATTTGTAGCAGGGATAGTGTACTTATAGTAACTATTGTCAGAAATAAATAAAAGCCATTGTCTACGCATAAAGCGTTCTAGTCGTTAGTCTAGAGCATTACCAAATCATATTGACATATACATTTGTGTGCAAGTTTTTCACACTTAATGTCTAAATATAAAACAACTGCGTTATTTTATAAATGCTTTGTTGTAAATATTGCTTCCAGTGTAAATTCAATTATGTGATGGAATTCTCAATTTTCATGTGAACAAATTACTCATACTACAGCCCAGTACTTTCGACTTTCAATAATGAATCATATTAACTGCAATTACTAATCGGTTCTAACAATTAATACAACACAACACGACACAGCTTGTCGAGTCCCCTTGAATTAAACGAAAGTAACGAAAAACGATATATTCGTTCATGTTATCAAAGTCGACCTCAATTGAAATAAATGATAAGAAAAGAAAAACAGATGCCATTATAGTTTTCTTTTTCCGCGAAATTCGTGTTGTGCTGGATTACATTTAATAGCATTAAAGACTGATCAAGGATCAACTTAACAGTGACTACTCGATATGGAAAGGATCAGTTTTAGCATTGAAAGGTGTTATGTATATAACGATGAAGATCAATCAATTACCGCCTCTGGTTCAGACGAGACTGGGGACATTTAGTACAGGTTTTGTGATTCAAAGAGAATACATACCAAAGTCTATAAAAGTTGTAGTGTCTGCTCCTGCTTAGCGCTCAGCATACAGGGAGTGGGACGACTGGTTCGCCCGTTGTCAGTGCAATGGGGCCATGGTGGCAGAGTTGTTAAGATGTACCGACATATTACCACATGTCCTCCACCTCTGGGTCGTGAGTTCGAATCCCATGTGGGGCAGTTGATATTTAGTGACCGCTGGTCGGTGGTTTTTCTCCTGGTACTCCGGCTTTCCTCCACCAACAAACCTGGCACGTCCTTAAATGGTCCTGGCTGTTAATAGGACGTTAAACTAATCAAATAAAAAAACAAGTGACCGGGCGTGGTGTGTTACTTGGTGTCTTCGGCGGCATGCTTCAGTGATATAGCACTATAAAAAGGGCAACAGTTCCACTATACAAGACACAACACGAACATACCGCAGTCTCCCGAAACACGCACCTCACACTTCACACACGCTACACACTGCATGCATGGGATGACCATAGCTGTTAATAGGACGTTAATTAATCAAACAAACAAATAAACAAGTGAATTCAAAGAGAATAGCATGATTTTTGAAAATGATACTGACAAAAAATAAGAAATAACGTATCACGTATGTCCACCAACAGATTTAAGATCACAGAGCGGCTTAGAATTTACACATAATATGTATAATGAACTTTGTCGAAAAAACAAGACGACATGCGAGACGAAATAGCACACAAATCAAATAAAAAAAACCATGCTCAATCACCATGCGACACAAAAAATATGGATGTTTAAAAGTTTTGTAGGAAATGCTTTTATTTTTTATTGAAAAAGTCTTTTTAATTTATTATAACATGCATACACCACTGTATTGTATTATACAAGTATCAGGAGATTGTCAATGTAACTTGCTTTTAACTGCAATATCATATATTTATACTTGGCAACGAACTTGAGTTTATCTATGCATCTTAAAGGAATTTACGTACGCTAAGGGCAACCTCGAATTTTTGAAGATTATCAACTTTCCATACAAAACTCAACAAAATGTGTCTTTCAAAATCTATTGATATTTTAAGGTGCTACATTCGGGTATTAGTTTTTTATCATACATCAAAGTTCGTTTTAAATGAGTTTTACTATACATAAATACAATATCTGGTTCGAAGGTTTTTTTCCCCTCTGTTATTTGCTTTTCAAGACTGGCAAATTATATGTTATCTATCACCATCAAGGAAACGTATCTTCCTGTTATTATCTATAGATCTGGTTCCGTCGGCAGGAAGTAGTTTGCAGTGTACAGTAAATTCTTGGGAAGGGGAGTAAGTAAGAAGTAATTATTATCGGGAAATATGAACTGTATGTTAGTTTGACGTATATAATATATTCTGGAGACGTATCAAATTAGTTGAATTTATATATTGGTAGGATTAATGGACATTAACAAAATACACTACCATTACCAGAGTAAATGCGAAACACATTTACAAGGTTTTGATTTAGCTAGGCCACAGGTGTGTAATATAAATGTCAGTCAATTAGTATCATCAGATGTTGTTATTATGTAGACACGGGATTGCTGGTATAATCGTTTAATATAAAGTCTGAGTTTAGGAAACCTTCATAGTTCTCTTATAAGTATAGATACATAAATACAGATAAAAAACTGAAATGAAAACTAGCCAGTAATTTCCATGTGAACGAGATCGTTTTATTCCAGTGTATAACATCATTATATGAAGATTCCTTTATTCAAAGAACAGACGGGGTTGATTGATAAGTATTCACCTTACATTTAAAGATGCTACACCGCAAACAGAGCATAAATGATACTAATCATTTGAACAATACTTGGTGTTTAATCGTGCATACATATACCTAATTAACACAAAATAATATAAGATAATTCATTTTACTTTTGATGCATTCGCAATCAGCATTTCATTCCATACAGGACATAGGACCATGGATTGTGTTCGGGATGCAATTAATTATTTTTGATTTTTTTTTTCATGTTAAATTTATTAGAAGAAACGTTTCAATGGTAGTGATGACGTAAAGTAAGTAACTTTTGTAACTGAAGAAAAATACTAATTCGTCTGTTCCTGTTTTTGATAGAAAATACCATTTGTCAGCGGTGGAGCAACTTTAATGGAATTTTAACGCAACATTTTGTTTGAATTGAGCCATATATTCCTAAACCAGTAATCATGAAATACGTACATACAATGAAAAAAAAACATTTAAAACGAATGAAAATCAAAATAAAACAAAAATTATCTTAGATACCATTTTTTCCGTGGTAAAACCTTCAGAATGGTGTTTCTTAAAACCGATAAAAATATGTAAATTATATTCAATACTATTGTACGAATTCTTCAAAACATAATACATATGTAGTTATGGAATACAGAGAACCAAGTAGACTTTAAAGGATTTCAGTTGTTTGCTAAACACAGAAAAACAAAACTAATCAAAGACTTTGAGCGATGAATAAGGCAACTTAAATATTTCAAATTGAAGGGGAAAAAATAAAGACAAATCACAAGAAATGCTAATTCTTTAAATTAGAATGGAAAAACAATTGCTACAAAATACCATCTCAATCAATCACTGTATTACAAGAGAACATCTAAGATGAAAACCTTGCTGAAGTTATATTTATTCAGAAATCAAAATATATATCAAAATTTTAGTAGACATCGATGAGAGCAAGTAGAAAAAATGTCTTGACGATGTTTTCCTACAACATTTTTTTCTGAAACTACCAGACAAATCATATATCAATAACGCTTATGTACTCTTAAAACCAATATTAAACATAAAGGGAGAAATGTGTACGTAGCCTCAATCGATGTAACCCCAAAGATAATCTTGCTTTAATGCAGGGATCAGACATATTTTCAGAATAATTACAAAATATATCAATGAACCATTGAGAAATCGATAGCCATTGACAATATGCCCATAGGAAACACTTTACACTAACGCATCCCCTATAAAATAGATTCAACAGACGTGAAAATAAACGATTAATTGTAGTACCCACTTGACCAATAACGTTAGAAGGGACATCCAATTGATTATGTCCCACCCTACGGTATTGTAAAGAAATAAATTGCAAAGATTGAGATTGCATCGTATTCTCTGTTATATTGTGCATAGTAAGCAGTACAAGTATAAACTATATTAAATAGACGTGAAAATAAACAATTAATTCAAGTACCCACTTGACCAATTACGTTAGAAGGGACATCCAATTGATAATGTTTCATTCTTATACGTCATAGTAAAGCACTTTATTGCAAAGATTGCGATCTGATCATGGTCTAGCTGTTATTTTGTACAGTTCCACGAATATCATCTAATTTTAAGCTCAATACTTGTTTGAAGATATTGAACAAGTATATCGACATTTCCCATGTACGTCAGCTATTTATAGACACTTCATATTAACCCACGATCTATAAAAACTGGGCAAATACCGTAAACTTGTTTATAACGGGCAACCAATACAACCGAACCTTCCTTGGACGATGATAGCAACCATTTATTTTTATTTTTGCTGGAACTTTTCAGACAATCTTCATAATGCGCGATAGCAATATACTTCAGTCCTTTACCTACGAATAAGCAGTTTGAAGCACACATGGCATGTACTGACCGATAGTCGTTAGCATTCCTCCATCTGAAAAACCCCTACAATTCTTTAAATGACTATGGAAAAATACAAAATAATTTAAAATCATTACTTGATCAACGAAATAAATGTCATAAAAGACAGAAATGTCTCTTTATGTCTTCCCGATATTTCAACTCTTTTTTTGTCATTTCCTGTTTCGTCTGAAGATCCCTGCTGGGTCACCCTCTAGCTCTTATAGGACACAGATAAGTTATGCTTTGTTTTATTTAGGGTAAATTTCGGTTCAGAAAGACATATGACAGCAGCAACGGTACGGCTTCCGGAGTCTTGATCCCAAAGTAGGTCAATGTGATCAGCAGAATAAGGTCAGATATACTCTAGTAACAAAGTTGACATCCATATACACATCTCCCCGTGACTCTGTAGTCGTAGAATTTCCAACGCATCAATTGAAACTAAGTGGTAATGCGATAGTGTTGAACACATAATGGGGATTCGGATAGAAGTTCTGCAGCCGCTGGTAAAGAGTAACACTTTTCCGTGAATACTAAAGGACTTTTCCATTAATTGGCGTTAAAAGTATATCGAAGGCACTGTGATCAGAATACCTTTGAACAACAATATAAACATAGTAATGATCATCAGTGTAAACCTAAGCATCTAGCAGTTCTTTCGTGTCCTTATCAGTGTTCTCTGGTCTCCTAATTAATGTTCTATGGCCTCTCCTTATTAGTATTCTCTGGTCTCCCCTTATTAGTGTTCTTTTTTCCTCGTCTTATAAGTGTTCTCTGGTTTCCTTATAAGTGTTCTCTAGTCCTCCTTATTAGTATTCTCTGGTCTCCCCTTATTAGTATTCTTTTTTCCTCGTCTTATAAGTGTTCTCTGGTTTCCTTATAAGTATTCTCTGGTCTCCCCTTATTAGTATTCTTTTTCTCGTCTTATAAGTGTTCTCTGGTTTCCCTTATAAGTATTCTCTGGTCTCCCTTATTAGTGTTCTTTTTCCTCGTCTTATAAGTGTTCTCTGGTTTCCTTATAAATGTTCTCTAGTCTCTCCTTATTATTGTTCTCTGTCTCTCCTTATTAGTGTTCTCTGGTTCCTTATAAGTGTTCTCTGGTCTCCACTTATTAGTGTTCTCTGGTCTCCTTATTAGTGTTCTCTGGTCTCCTTATTAGTGTTCTCTGGTCCCCTTATTAGTGTTCTCTGGTCTCCCCTTATTAGTATTCTTTTTTCCTCGTCTTATAAGTGTTCTCTGGTCTCCCCTTATTAGTATTCTTTTTTCCTCGTCTTATAAGTGTTCTCTGGTTTCCTTATAAATTGTTCTCTGGTCTCCTTATTAGTGTTCTCTGGTCTCCTTATTAGTGTTCTCTGGTCTCCTTATTAGTGTTCTCTGGTCTCCTTATTAGTGTTCTCTGGTCTCCTTATTAGTGTTCTCTAGTCTCCTTATTAGTGTTCTCTGGTCTCCTTATTAGTGTTCTCTATTAGTCTCTCCTTATTAGTGTTCTCTGGTCTCTCCTTATTAGTGTTCTCTGGTCTCTCCTTATTAAGTGTTCTCTCTGGTCTCTCCTTATTATTAGTGTTCTCTGGTCTCCTTATAAGTGTTCTCTGGTCTCCCTTATTACTGTTCTCTGGTCTCCTTATTAGTGTTCTCGGTCTCCCCTTATAAGTGTTCTCTGGTCTCCTTATTAGTGTTCTCTGGTCCCCTTATTAGTGTTCTCTGGTCTCCTTATTAGTGTTCTCTGGCTCCTTATAAGTGTTCTCTGGTCTCCCTTATAAGTGTTCTTGGTTCTTTCTCCTTATTAGTGTTCTATCTTATTAGTGTTCTCTGGCCTTATTAAGTGTTCTCTGGTCTCCCTTATAAGTATTCTTTGGTTTCCTTATTAGTGTTCTCTGGTCTCCTTATTAGTGTTCTCTGGTCTCTCCTTATTAGTGTTCTCTGATCTCCTTATTAGTGTTCTTCGGACTCTTTGTTAGTGTTCTCCGGTATCCCCTTATAAGTGTTCTCTGGTCTCCTCTGGTAAGGTCGATATTTTCGTGTGTGCAATGCATTCTGGCGTGTGGCTATCTATTTGTTTTGGGGAGATGGGATATATTCGGGTTGTGTTTATAAGTAAAGTGTCTTTTTTAGTACTTTCTTATTGTATTTTAAATCATTACAATACACCCCTACATTACAACCCCAAGTGTACGGACACAACACGAAAATACTAGGGAAACCTATCTTATGATTTTAGATTGGTACCGTCAGTACTTTGAGAACTAGTGGTAGCAGGAATTGTCAACGGACTGGCGAAAGGCGATTTGAAACACATTCAAGCGCGCAACGCATTGGTTCTGATGTATACTCACCATTGTCGTGTGAAGATGTATCCAGATAATTTAGCTGTAATCGTAATATACATTGTTATGTATGTTTCATATCCTAGGTTAGCACCCTTTTATGGAATCGTATCAAAGCCAAGATAATTAAATCGATATGTGAAACACGCAAATGCTGTTCTTTACCATTGATACCGATATGCCTATTCATGATGTTTTATACACCTTATTTTACGCTAGGAAAATTAATTAGATTTATTATGTCGACTGAAGTAATTTCAAAAGAATCTGTCATATTTTTGTCGTCATTCTAATTTGAGGAAACTTATTCCAGAATCGGTTTTTGAGATATGCTTACCTATTATATGGGTTACATCGGTTTGGAAAGCGGTATTATATGGCTTATGTGCATGTTGTAAAAATTACAATTTTAAAGTTACAGAATATACATGTTTGAAAGCTGTTAAAGTACACTTTACATAATTATTTTATTCAAAGTATAACATTTAAAGATTTTAAACCCTATTTCATAAAATAATATATATATATATATATATATTGTATCGTATGAGTGATTGTACATTTTTTTCCTAGTATATGCGGTCTTGTTATGACCAGGTGTAATGTAAATGTATTTTATGTAAAGGATGGGAATTTTTCACAAGACGAAAACGGTAAAATGACAAAATACCCCTTGATATAAAGATACTAAAACAATGTGGGTAAAGTACACTTTACGATCGATTATCCCCTTGCGGTGAGTGTGAAATTTTTTGTGACGTCCCATTTGCCGGAAGTGTCGTTTTGGTGTCTAGAAATCCTGTGAGAAAGAACAATAAAAACATTAAAATTCGAATTTATTTGAATTAAGCCAAGATGTTGTAGTTACGGTCTAAAGGAACATGTCTCCATATGAAATGGCAATACGAAAGGTTCTTTAATTTTACAGGCTGTTCAAAAGATCTGATAATGTTGTGGAAAGAACTATAAATCTTCAATATTTGTAACGTGGTGAACTGCATGTACATCACAATGTGGAGATGAGGACTTTTTGGGATACGGCAGTTTAAGTGTATATTTTTATTTCACAAAGACCAGTTAATTGACAAATAAAAGAAATAAAGATTATTTTTCTTTATTCTTAATATACCATTGATTGAACAAAATGTCATTCAGACCGATATATTTCAAGATCTTAGACCTCGTGTAACATGGCCTCAATAAATGAAGTTTTAGATGTTATTTGAAGAAGAGGACGTGTCTGATATTGATTTCCTTTCGCATTTTAAATTGGAAAAGAAATCCTTTAAGTCCTTTTCATAATACGGAAAATTTTGGGTATGTCTCTGCTTTCTGTAAACATTAATCCTACTTCACGATAGGCTTAGCTATGAATGCTGCTCATCAACCGAATTTGCTGCTGGTTGTGGATGCATAGAGACCACGCCCGAGGGGAATTAAAACCTGGTTCCTCACAAAACCGTAGTTAGATATCTTGTTACTGTGTGCATTAAAAATTATCACAAAGAAAGGCTTTTGTGTACCATACCTCAATCCTATTACAGTTCACATGATGTTGGTGTCGCATTTGAAGTATATAGTACTTTGTCATTTTAATTTCTATTGATGGGTATATATCTGGATTCTGGGCGCTATATAGACACAAACCATAGCAATGTTAAAGACTGTTATATTCTTCGGTCATGGTCGTCATGGTATAAAGAATTTGATATTGTTCTATGTTTGAAACATTAATTTGGAATGGTGTTCACTTCGAGAGGGCAACATTAAAGTGATTCATATCATAGCAGACGTTCTTTTCTATATATTGTTCATACATATACCTATACACACAACACAGCGCATACATGGGAGGCCGTCCTTACATGACCATAGCTGTCAATAGGACGTTAATTAATCAAACAAACAAACTGCTTATGCATTAACTACGCACACGTTAATAACAATGAACATGTATTCATTAATTTTATAAATCTGGAATAAACATGAATTCTGAGTTAAAAATATAAACAAAACCCATTTAATATTCTATAATCTTTCGTGTACTTGCAAATAATGATATATGTGGAATAGCCAATGGTTTTTTTAGACAAATGAAATTAGTTTACATTACAGATAATAATCGGATAAGTAATAAATAGCATATATGACCTTATTGCTATTTAGCACATATGACCGTATTGCTAATAGCATACATTTCCTTATTGTACATGTAATGTACAAGGAAGCTTTTTCTACATAATTTTACAATCCTCATATTTTACAAGTAAGGGTGGTAATTGATGTTGACACTGCATCCCTTATCTATTTAGCGTGATATAATTTACAACACCTGACAAAGAGGACTCAATATGAATACTTTTGTTAAAATCGAGTCAAACAACGCTGGTATAGTATCTGATACAGACACTAATAAACGTTATTTGGTGATCAAAATATGCTCGGAATCTGGATTTCATTTTTTCTCTTAAAAGTTCATTTTTCGTATGCTTTGCCAAAACTTACAAATAACAAAACAAAGCTAACAGTGATACTTAAAGATGCTCCACCGCTGACAATGGTATTTTTTCACTATCAAAAACAGGAGCAGACAACTTAGTATTTTTCTTCGGTTACAAAAGTTACTTACTTTACACCATTACTATTGTTGAAATGTTTGAGCTTCTAATTTTATTTTAAGTTAAAAATATCAAACATAATTAATTGCATCGCGAAAAAAAAATCCGCGGCACTTTTTCTATATGGAATGAAGTACGGATAACCCATGCAACAAAGGCAAAATAAATTATTTTATAAAATTTTGTGTTTTGATTAGACATATATATACAAGATTAAACACCAATTATTGTTCAAGTGATGAATATCATGTATGCTTTGTCGGCAGTGGAGTACCTGTAAGGTTAGCCAAGACATATAAGTACTCTTGACTAACTAGGTTCTTACCGATTGCATCAAAACGTGCTTTTATATGCGTAAAAATATCACTGGTATATACGTGGGGAATTCCTTTGGTTTTGGTTAGATTATTTTAACGTCCTATTAACAACCAGGATCATATTAAAGACACACAAGTTTTGTGTGGTGGAGGGAAGCTGGAGTCCTCGGAGAAAAACTACAGAGGTCATAATTGGTATTTGCCCAACAAATGAGCGAAACAAATATATCGGGACATCTTCACTATTCGGCCCCTTAGTGATCCTAAACAATACCTTAAATACGCTCCACCGCTGACAAATAGTATTTTGTCTCAATAAAACACAAGAGCATACGAATAAGTACAGATTTTTTTAGTTACAAAAGTTACTTACTTTACACCATTACCATTAGAAATTAAGAACTTAAGATATAAATATAAATTATTTAACACCAGCTATTGTTTAAATAATGAGTATCATTCATGCTCTGTCGGCGATGGAGTATCTTTAACAAATTGGTCGCCTTTAACTACAATGCATCTGTGACAGCAGACCTGTAAGAACTCTTATCCCGTTCAACGGGAGATAACCCTTAGTATAATTCAGGTCACCTTTAGTAACATCGAACCCGCTGTCTGCTCTGTCTCGCAAAAAGCTCAATCAACTCAAGTAAAGATGAAGCTAAGAATTCACCTAGCGGGTAGGTTATAATTAACAATTAATTTGCATGACAATATCAAAGAGGGCTATATGTAAATTTTTTTATAAAGTCGGATATGGTCAATCAAACGTTCCTTCCACCCACTATAGGCACCAGTCACATGTAACATGAATATCATGGTTATTTGGTGACAGAAGAACGTACCAAACCCAGTGAACTTGTTTTCCTAAAATGTTTTAACACTGTATTTTATTTAAGGGATGATTTTTATTGTTTGTTGTTTTTGCGTAAATTGAATTTTTTTGTACAGATATTTCAACATGACGCGCGTAAACATCATTTTTTTGTACAAATAACCTTAGTTGAATATATCTGTACAAAAAATGCAGTTTACACACCAGTAATCAACAAACAATAACAATCATTCCTTATATTTACATTTCGACCGACCATTTCATTTAAATTAAGTGTTCAAATAAAATAGAACTGGTTTTTTTTAAATGTTATACGATTGTTGGAACAGCCGGTCAAGAGTTTTCATTGACCCGGTGACATATTATTTTATGTGGTTTTTGTGATCAGGGTATACCTAAAATCAAAATATCAAAAAATGAACGAAATCCCTGAGGAAACTAGAACGGACGGTCTACCTTAAAAGGTTTGGTTTTGTGTCTTATATTAACAGCCAGGCTCTTGTAAGGACGGCCTCCCATGCATGCGGTGTGTAGCGTGTGAAGTGCGAGGTACATGTTCTGGAAGACTGTTGTATGTTCGTGTTGTGTCTACGTGTGTAGAGGGACTGTTGCCCCTTTTTATCGAGCTAAATCAATGAAGCATGCAGCCAGAAACACTAAGCAACACCCACCCACCTGGTCACATTATATTGACAACGGGTGAACCAATATGATGTTATTGTTTTACGCGTATTTTTTGTCGTTTAAGAAAATTTCACTACCATCGTTCCTTTAATACGTAGATGTGCATATTATGTTTCTGTCAACAGATCACAAATGTTAGGTGATCAGTAAATCAAAGAACAAGATACAATGAATGCATGTGTAATTTCAACATAAAAGCACATTCTTCTCGCGTTATCATCAAAAGCCAACAATTAAGAAATTAATGCATCAATGAAATTAATAAACTGGCAATATGTTGTGACTTATCGTATCCCCGTTTTTTGGACTGGGTAATTTTTTGTTTGTTTGATTATCTTATCGCCCTATTAAACAGCCAGGGTCATGTGAGGACGGCCTTCCGTGTATGCAGTGTGTAGTGTAAGAAGTGTGCGGTGCATGTTTTGGGAGACTACATACATACATCCAACCCATTCACATTACACTGACAACGGGCGAACCCACTCAGTCATTGTATATTAGAGTTATCTCCCATTGACTGAGTAATCAATGGGAGATAACTCTAATGTACAATATGTTGTCGGCGAAAGTAGCACAATGTTTCCAAAACAAACGCTATACAGCGAAATGAAACCAGTATGAACTAGTTATGAAACAAGAGAGCTGTACCAGTACTAAGCCATCGGAATTTTGTGAGGACCAAGATGTAGATTTCATCAGAGTTAAACGAGGTAGATGTACTGAACTTTTGCACAAAATATGGTCAATGTACATGACTGTGGACATTTCTGAAAATTAGTCAGATTAAAAAGAGGAAGATGAGGTCATAAATCACAAATAGAAGTCCGATTCGGAGGAAAGTGAGGCCGTCTCAATGTATAAGTTGTAGAACTGGTCGATGAGGATAACAAGGAATCATTAATCTAGTCAAAATTTAGTACTGGTTGTAAAGATTTATAATGGATGACCGTTCAGTTTTTGATTTCGATGACATTATGAGTGTTTGTTTGTTTGATTGATTTAACTGCTATGGTCATGTAAGGACGGCCTCCCATTATGATATGTGTCGTGTGTGTGTTGTGCGAGGTGCGTGTTTTGGGAGACTGCGGTATATTCATGTGGTGTCTTCTTGTATAGTAGAACTTTTGCCCTTTTATAGTGCTATATTACTGAAGCACGCCGCCGAAGATACCAAGCAACACACCCCACCCGGTCACATTATACTGACAACGGGCGAACCAGTCGTCCCACTCACTGTATGCTGTGCGCTAAGCAGGAGCAGAAACTACCACTTTTTTAGACTTTGGTGTGTCTCGGCCAGGGGACAGAACCCAGAGCCTTCCTCAAGGACGTTAATTCACCAAGCAAACAAACAAATCAATATAGATTGATTTTTCAATCTATACAACTATTGTTCTGATATTGAAGGACTCGGTGATAACATTATCCAAGAGAGTGAATGTTGTTTTCTTATTCATGTAATATTTACAACTCCTGATTATACTCTATATATTTATTTTCTATTATTAATCTCATTTTAATGTAATATCTAATGTAACATGAGGTCATCAATGGTAAACATCTTATCTATGACGCCATCAGTGCTCGATGACGTCATGTTTGATGGCGTAATAACGATTAATGACGTCATAATGCCGATAACAAACATAATACACATAACATAACCAAAATAGGTGTTATGAAAAAATGGAGGAAGAGCTTGGACTCCAAAATTAGAAGGAGGCAATCGTTGGGAAAAACATGAACCTGCAGCAGAGACTGTGGTATCCCAAAGAGTAAGAGTCGAACAATATGAAAATTTACAAGGGTCAAGCAGCAACAACATCTGTTCGGCCAATTGACGACCATATAATGGCGTTAACTGGGCAAGTATCCTTTACTAAACTGCGACCTCTAAAAAAAGCAAAATATATGTGTGAGGGCAACTTTATGGTCAACATTTGAACCTTAGAGCAGAGAAGATCAGCTGAAACTACAAACAGTCATCAATGCAACATTTTCGGCCCTACACTAAATAAAATCACAACCCTGCAAACAACAAAACAAAACAGAATGTCTCAACCACCATGCTTTCACATATACACCTAAAAGCACCGTGATTCAATGGACTGTGTCATTCAGACGCTGACCCTGACACAGAAGCTACAGGCCAATCATCTTCAGTAAAAAGATTAGCGTAAAAATACCACTATGATACATTCTCGAATGAAATTGACAGAAGGACTACACTGATAGGTACCACGCAACACGAAAACTCACTATTAAATACAAATTCTGAATAGAAACCCGCAAAACACGAGCAGTCACTTTAAACACGAACTGCACACCAGAATAGTGCAACAAACACAATTATGGTGTAAATATTGTAACCCATTAAACATGAACACTTGAATATATAACATATTTCATTTTACTGTACCTAATTGTGTTTGTTTGATTAATTTTTTTAACAGCTATGGTCATGTAAGGACGGCCTCCCATGCATGCGGTGTGCTGCGTGTATGTTGTCGAGGTGCGTGTTTTTGGGAGACTGCGGTATATTCATGTTGTGTCTTCTTGTATAGTGGAACTGTTGCCCTTTTTATAGTGTTATATCACTGAAAGCGTGCCGCCGAAGACACCAAGCAACACAACCTACCCGGTCACATTATACTGACAACGGGCGAACCAGTCGTTCCCCACTTCCTGTATGCTAAGCGACTACAGCAGGAGTAAGAGACTACAACTTTTATTAGAACTTTGATGTGTCTCGACCAGGGGACAGAAACTGTAGCCCTTCTTCACAGGGGCGAACGCTTAAAACTCAAGGCCTAAAGTGAGGGTTGGTGCCAAGGGAGGCATTAGGAAAGATAAAGTCAGTTAGGAAGAGGAAAAAAGATAAGATAGTAAAATTTAGTCGCCTTTTACGAATCATGCAATAGGGGCAGCAGGTATAAATTTGTTTGTTTGTTTGATTAATTTAACGTCCTATTTAACAAGCTTATGGTCATGTAAGGACGGACACTCCCATGTATGCGGTTGCGTTTGCGTTTATGTTGTGCGGGATGCGTTTAAGCAGTATCAATTCTAACTGTGACAGTGATCACTTGGAAATTCGTATGATTGCGCAAGACGAGCAACCAAATGTTGCTTTTCTGCTACAGAAATGTCTGAAGAAAACATTATGTATCTATAAACTTTGTTAACATCACCTGATAATATCCACAGGATGAACAAATGGTGTAAAATGCGTAATAAACTGTAATTTTACAAAGATTCCCAATTCTTGAATTGGATGCTATGGAAACAGGACTCCAAATTCAAGTTAAAAGAGGAATTTGAGATAGTTTGTTTTGATTGTTTGACTTATTTTATTCGCGTCCTATTAACAGACCATGGTCATGTAAAGGCACGGCCCTTCATTGTATGCAATGTTTAGCGTGTGTGAAGTGGCGAGGGTGCGTGTTTTTGGGAGACTGCGTTATTTATGATATGTACGTGTTATTCCTTCTGTGTATAATGGAATCTGTTGCCCATTTTAATTAAATAGTGCTATATCACTGAAGAATGGTCATATAAGGACGGCCTCTCCATGTATGCCAATGTTGTAGCGTGTAGTGAAGTGCGACGGTGCGCGTTTTGGGAGGGACTGCGGTATGTACATATGTAACGTGATTATGCCTTCTTGTATAGTGGAAACTATGTGCCGCTTTTAAATAGATGGTCTATATATCACAAGAAGAATGCTGCACCGAAGTCCACGCACGCAACATATCCCACACAGTCACATTATACTGACAACGGGCGAACCAGTCCGTCCCACTCCCTGTATGGTGAGAGCCAAAAGCCATATAGAAAATGTCCGTGCTTTCTACAAGGTTTACAAATGCAGAGATATCTTCCCTGATAAATCACGGTGACATCAAATTGAAAGGGCACAATAAGTGGCGAACAGAAACCAGACAATCACAGAGTTGATGTGAAAACTCCTATGCGTAAGAACTGTTACATATTACTTTTTATACTAGTTAATGGTACTAAAAAAGTTTCTTACGAGTTAATTTTAAGTAATGACGTATATATTTTTGGTAGATATTATTGAATTGCGGTGTAAAATGATATTGTTTCCGTGAGGCTACAACTTTCCGGTGCACACGGGAAAAAAGCCCTACGTACCCAGGCCTGTATTCGTTATAAACGAAATACTTTTTACGTTTGTTTTTAAACGTATATCCCGTTGATGTTGAGTTTTTAAGAGTATACCACAAAGATAAGACATACTATAGCTGTGTTCCTGTGATTTTTATAAATATTAAAGAAATTTTTTTACCTTTTGTTTTGATTGTTTGATTAATTAACGTCCTGTTAACAGCTATGGCCATGTAAGGACGGCCTCCAATGTATGCTGTGTATTGCGTGTTTGTTGTGTGAGGTGCGTGTTTTGGGAGACAGCGGTTCGTGTTGTGTCTGCTTATAAAGTGAAACTATCGTCCTTTTTATAGTGCTATATTACTGAAGCACGCCGCCGAAGACACCAAGCAACACACCCACCCGGTCACATTATAGGTCACATTATACTGACAACGGGCGAACCAGTCGTTCCACTCCCTGCATGCTGTATCACTTTTTATAGACTTTGGT
The DNA here is from genome assembly GCF_041381155.1 of Argopecten irradians. Taxonomy (NCBI): domain Eukaryota; kingdom Metazoa; phylum Mollusca; class Bivalvia; order Pectinida; family Pectinidae; genus Argopecten; species Argopecten irradians. The sequence goes on along the minus strand of NC_091138.1, from coordinate 38,105,517 downwards.
GTGTCTCGGCCAGGGGACAAAACCCAGGACTGAGTTTCACTAAAGGTCGTAAGTCTACACGTAGACGTAGACGTAAACGTAGACGTAACTTACGTCTAAAACGAGTTTCACTAAAAGTCGTAACTTTACGTGCAGCGAAGTTACGACTAAATGTACACGTAAGTCTACGCCTGCGTTAGGGTACACGTAGAATTAAACGTAACTTATTATTTACAACAAAATGGCGTCACTTTTCTTTTTGAGAGAACGAAACCGAGCTTTGTTGAGGCGTAATAGAATATTTCGGGACAGGAGCCAGCCGTTAGATGTTTTGGAAAATACTGACCTTATAAGCAGGTATAGGTTCCCGAGGCACGTCATTTTGTCATTGATTGAAGGAGTTGATGCCCAGCTGAGACCAGTGACAGCAAGGAGTTTTGCAATTCCAACACAATTGCAAGTAAGTAGATCTCATTTTCGTTTTTGTTTACGGTGCTCAGCAGACAGTTTGAATGTTACGGATGTGACAACTTAGCACTAAAGAAAAATCATGCGACGGGTCATTTTTCCGGATTTCACCATGACTTTTGTGCAACATACTAGACTAATAGTAAATAAGTAACAGAAAAAATCAACACAAACACAGTAAGAGTGATATCTACGATTTCATTTTTTTCAAAATTTGAATATATTTTATTACGTCTACGAAGTGGTTCCATGAATGCGTTGTTAACATTTGACCTTAGAATATTCAATAACCCTCTTGCTGCAAGAACTGTTTGAAATATATGTGACGTCACTGCCCGAAATAATGACGTAACGTCAAGTTGGCGACGTTTTTTATTTGTGCAGCTGCAGGTGCGCTACTACAAAAAAAAATAAGTTTATTATTGACAATCCCAATCATATACGTTATCAACCACGGTGATACTTTATCATGAAATAGAGAGGCGAAATAGAACTGTACAATGTGCATTTCTATTTATTATTCTTGTTAATGCTGCGTCTTTTTAGACCCCTATTACGCAGCATTAAATAAACCACGCATGAAGTTTCACTGAGTGTTATTTCCTAAATATTTTCCCTGAACACACAGAGCACCATGTCTGAATCCTTCTGTGACATATGCCTATTTGACAAACTTTCTCTTGGATCTTAAAATAAACCCCATCAGTATCACTTACATTAGAACGAATATACGTACCCGGCCTACTATGCATTTCGGCCGGGTACGAATTGGTAAGCGATATCAAACAAGTACGATATTTTCCGTCTTAAAAGTCTTTTGAGCTACAATATTGCAGCTACACTTACATGTACATGTACTTTATATTGACAGAATGTTCTCCTCTGGCGTTTTATGTTGCAAGCAATACTCATTCCAATTAGCTGGGAGCGAACTGAATAATCTTGTATTCATATTTTCTTTTTTCTCTCTCTCTTTACAATGACACTCGTTTGTCCTAGCACTGCAAGTCACCGTCTTTGTTAATCCCGGGGGTAGTATCATATGTCAGCATATCGCCAGTTTACACTATTGGCATCATATTTTGTAGATCGATATTTCATGAGTAGGCCTTTATTTTCGTGATTTCACGGGACATCGATTTGAGTACCCTGAAGATCCAAAACAATTTCCGCTAAACTTTAAATTTTCTGAAGTTTAGTTTAAAAATTTTATACCAGTACATGACCAGCTATACGGTAAAGAACAATAGGTGACTATCAGCGTAAAAATATGAAAATCCCTACTTGTACTTTAGGTCCCTAAAATTATTTCTAAGAAAGGCGTAACTTGTTACAAAGACGTGAAAGAAGGGAATACCACGTCTGATTAGTTAAAAGTTAAGGCTACCATTGAATCTTATCCTTAATACTTGATCACAATACAGTCTTAAGTCTAAAACACTGGAGTCCTTTCTGGTGAAGATATATAAGATGGGTAAGAACATTATATAAAGCGTAAGAAGTTATGAAAATCACTACTTGTACTGTATACAGTCCCTAAAATTATTTCTAAGAAACGATAGCTTTTTGCGTAACTTGTTACAAAGACGCGAGAGAAGGGAATACCACGTCTGATTAGTTTAAATTTAAGACTACCATTGAAGCTTAGTAAAACAGTAGCCCAACCCAAAAATCACAATACAGTTTTAAGTCTAAAACAGTCTCTCTGGACTCTTTCCTAGTGGTGAGAGATTTATAGAATTTCTCATGTAAATGGGTAGCATCTATTTACATACATTACCGATTACACAATATCTTATATACATGTATGTCATCAGCAGGAACGAGTCCATGTGCTTAGACCTACAATGATTGTTTGGCTTAACTCTAAACTTAGGTCTAAGATTATTTTGATGAAGCTGGAGCCTGGTTTCATATGTAAATTATTGAATTTTCTAGTTCTCCGCCAGTAGACAATACTTTCTGATCTTATTCTCTAAACAGCCAAGGCTGTACATTGAAATCATGACTTCGATTGGAAGTCTCGCATTGCGTTCCAAAGTTTTCGCATAGTAGTTTTTGTGTCTCTGTTTGGGATGTTTTACAATTTGTGACAACGACGAATCACTTTAGTGCACCTGAAGTAGAAGAAATACAAAATGTAGTCTGTTTCGAACCTATAATAAAGATAAACATTTTCTAAAACGGTATACAAACCGGTTCATATGTTGAGCATTTTTTTTATCCGAACCGGATCCGAACCGGATCTATACACAAATTCAAACCGGAGCATCATGTCAAAAACAACAGCAATAAAAATAGTAACATTACTTATCTAGCACATCATTAACACAACACAATGGTCGGAAAAGGATGTTGATAGTCTATAATTTCACAACCATCATTCGAAGAGCCACGATGCCACTCAGGATAAATACAGTACTGTATGAAACATCAAAAAGTACCACTAATTCAATTATATGGCACATGAATTAGTGTTTGTGCTTCAATATTTGGAAAATGAACATGTTTATACGACAACTGATAACTAATATCATATAGTGGCTCTAATGCCACAATACAGTGTCCTCGCAAGCATCTCTATACACGTCAGTTTCAAAACAATGCACGAGACTATACAGTTTTAACCGACATTTAAAATACGATTTTGACAAAAGATATTGTGCTCATTTATATATATTTATGATTCTATAATGTTGGACAAGCGCCTGTTTTTGAAGCAATGTAAATTTTACAGAATATATTAAAATAGGAAAAAAAATCAGAGAGACATCATATCCGAGTATTCATGGTGCCTTAAATTGCTATCCATGGCGCCGTGTATAACTTATGATGACATCAAAGACATATAGAGTAAATAAAATTGGCAAAAACTATCTACTACCCAGTTTTCCGTTTGTCCCACCAAGTGATCGACTACCGCTATACAGTCTCCTGACTACGAATTTAAATAATACTAAAAATACACGATACGTGTAGATGATACCGGAATAATATATCAAGGAGACTTTACCAATTTTAAAGATGCTCCATCGCCGACAGAGGATAAATGATGTTCATCATTTGAACAATAACTGGTATTTAATCGTGTATATATATGTCTAATTAACACAAAAAATAATATAAAATAATTTATTTCGCCTTTTGTGCATGCGCAATCAGTACTTCATTCCATATAAGATATAGTGACACGGAATTTTTTCGGGATGCAATTAATTATTTTTCGTATCTTTAACTTGAAGTAAAATTAGAAGTTCAAACTTTTCAATGGTGGTAATGGTATAAAGTAAGTAACTTTTGTAGCTGAAGAAGAATACTAAATCGTCTGCTCCTGTTTTTGATAGTGAAAAAATTACCATTTGTCAGAGGTGGAGCATCTTTAAGATGACACATTAAAGTTTTAGATACTGTTAATGAATTGTATTCTTTCTTTTAGGTACTGGTCACTCTGAGGTACATTGCCAAGGGAGACTTCTTCTCTGAACTTGGAGATATACACGGTATATCCAAGGCGTCCGTGGCCAAAATTGTACATAAAGTCTGTGGAGCACTGTGTGTGCATTTAGATAATATCAAATATCCAGTGTCAGTGCAGGAAACAAGAGCAATTAAGCACAAGTTCCACGAAATTGCAAATTTCCCTAATGTTGTTGGGGCGATCGATGGGACTCTTATCGCAATTCAGGGAATGAAGACGGATGATGAGCCCACATATGTATGTCGTAAAGGATTCCATGCAATAAACATGCAGGGTGTTGTGGATGCAGATATGTTGTAAGTATACATAATAATGAGCATATACACGAAATACTGTGTTGATCGCAAAATCATCTTTCTTCGTCACATATGTGCATTTGAAGCATTGTTAAATTCAGAGATGGCCACCTATTGGACAAGAATGGTTTACTGACCAACCATGTATTACTTGAGTAGCAGATAATGGTGGTTTATATTCAAAATCGTGAGAACATGAAAGATTAGACCTTAAAATCAATTGTTTGTCATTTTCTGCTTTAAAATTTGTGAGTTAAACTTAGAAATGAACTTGTGCATTCCATAAGTAAAACTGAAGATATCATTTATGTTCAAGTTTTCTCAACATGAACTGCAAATACCCAGGAAGCACCCACGACGCATTTTATAACCAGAAATAATCGCGTCCCGAGAAACCATAGGACTGTATGATCAGTGAAAGGCCACCTATTGGGCGAGTTCGGGATAGCCTCTTCGTGCCAAGGCTGTTAACCTCCCTTTCAACAACCCTTTACTCCAAGTGGAGATCAATTACAATAAATTTACACTGTTAAGACAAGGAACATAGTGAGAGCGGTTCATTTGGAGTTCTGAAATCTAGATTTCGGTAGTGTTACAAATTAAGAAATGCATGTATGTTACAGACATTGTACTAAATTTTTACTGTTTAGTTTCACAAAGATAGAACGAAGACTTTAACACAGGGTGTATATTTTTACCTCTGATTATTGCTTCTTAATTTTATGCCATGTACGTCCATTGTAATAAATATAAAAAACAGGTCTGTGTTTTTGTACTACTCTGTTTCATCAAATATACTTTCTGTAAGCCTTTTTTAAAAAAAACAATAAATAAAAAGAAAAGCAAGGATGGGAAACTAACTCAGTACTAATATACAAATTTTAAATGGACTATGGAATGGAACGTTAAAGATGATAAAATGTCCCAGGGATGAAATTATAAATAAAATTTGTCATAATTGAGCTCGAGAGCAGACACAATCTAAAGTAATTTGATTTAACTTAATCTGATGCTAGGAAATGTGACAGGTGTTCTACATCCCAAACTTGTGGCCAGTGCTTCAATTTCGAGCCTTACCAATAATGTGCCAAAGGTAATAGAGACATGTGTTGCGCTTGCTACTATCAAAGGCCAATGTAGGTGAAAGCTGCCTCTGCTTGAAGGTGGAGTGGTCCTCAACCAACATGACTATATCTTACAGGGAGAGGAAGCCTGCCACCCGGAACTGAACAGTAAAAAAGGTCTGAGAGATTTCCAGGAGATTTTTGAATTTTAATTATTCGCGTGACGAAAACTGTCAAGTCAATGGTCTATGGCGGGCACTAATGTTATTACTGTGCCTGCGAGGCAATACTCTTCCAGCGCCTTTGCTGTTCTCTCCTCATACAAACCAATCTTTCTTTCTTTTGAGGGATATTTAACGTTTCTATATGTACTGGATCTGTTGATAATAGATAGACTTAAGCACGTCAAAATTCATTGTGTAATTAAATCTTATAACAACTTTAGATATGCTGAACAATTCTTTAAAGTTACTCCCATCCTTAAGCAGTCATCTTTAAACTTCTTCATGTTAACCAGATACCAAAAATGTGTGTGTCGAAGTGAACGCAAAATTAAGAATGCATGTAAATTCTACAAAGCGGATGCTTTTTCCTTTTTTGATTTGCAGCGATGGGGCCAGTGTTTTTGATTCTGAAAAAAATAACTAGGAAGATACCATACATATCAAATCATACTTACAATTGTTATCTCTTAATATACAATTATACAATGTATTATTTTGAAATTTAAATAATTCCAATTATTGTGTAGATCAATATATGAAACACACAATATGATTGATACTGCTGGTTTCCAGTGAAACTTTAGAAAAATTGACATTTATTCATCCATATTCAACCAAGCCATGTACGAAATTTAGTCACTTACACATGTAAGTTGGTTCATTTTGATGTCCAAACATTTTTATTCATAACAAAATATTTATTCAGTCCATATATAAGATGTTAGAGTTTGCGTGTTTGACATCCGATCTTCATTTATGGTTGGACACTTGGAGTTGATCAGACACTTGTTAATTCAATTTGGACTTGCTGAATGATTCCTACAGTGATATGGTTTTTTTCAGTTAAAACTATCATACCTTTTATGGGGTTTTCTGCAACAAACATCCTGCAGGCTTTCTTCACCAATCTTTTCTCGATCAGATTCTGTCTCAAACTTTCAATGTAAATTATGACAATCAGCAAATTAACAACTAGCCCCCTACAGGTCTGTAGTCTTCATGATAGATCAATATTATATATATACTGATACCATGCGACATGTGATGATTTGGGGACATAATAATTTACTGATATAAATATTCTGTTTTGCTGAATTTAATGCATGTACTTACTCATTTTTTTTTTTTAATTTTTTAAATCATATAACCTTAACACAATTAATTGTTCAACTTTCACCTGAATTTTAATCTAGTTAACGACATATGCACGATTTGCCTAATAGAGAGATAATTATTTATTAGGAGATGTTTTCTTTGTTTTTAGGGTCAATTGCATCCTATCAAAAGGATTTGTTTTTTCAATTTTATTTGTATTAAAGTAAAATTCCTAAACAAACTTGCGTTCAATTTTTTTAAATTTAAAATAATGAAATTTGACATTTTTGCAGAGTCCAAAAATTATACTTTTTTTATTAACAACTTTTAATTTCTGTTTCTTAGGCCATCAAGATATATATTTCAAAATAAGAAATAACTTCTGTAAATATTTTACTTTTGTGTCGGAAATATAGTGGACACTAGAGGTCATTTAACAAAAAAAAAAAAGATATTTCACCTGATAGGATGGAGTTACTGGGACACACATCAGTAGGCTCTGGGCTGCTAATTTCTGTCACTGAAAAAAAGTGCAATACCTGATATAGCTAGTGTCAACTTTACACTAACAAATGCTAATATGCATTGAAGCTGTTTATTTGTTTAAACATATTTCATTAAAATGTTTAATTAAATTAAGTATAAAATGGCAATTTTTAATGATGATTTTGCCTAGTTTTATCAAATGATGGATTGATATGTGTTTTATAGATGAAGTTTGGTACTGGTGTAAATGTGATATCTAATTACAATGTACATGATGTATTAATGAACAAATTTGAACTAGAACATACCTCTCCCACAATCTATTAGGACGCGTGTTGGCGATTTACATTACATTGCATACATGCAATATATTGAAGATTTTTTCATACAGGTGTCAATACTGCTAACCCGGAAGTCAGTGTTCCGATGCCAACTTGTGTTTACGCAAATGTAAACGATTTCACAGTCCAAAGAGAAAACGAAAATGTAAATAAAATCATTCCTTATATTTGTTAACACACGCACATTTACAAACAGTTAATTACGAGTTCAACTCAAATAGAAACTCTGTGTTTTTTCAAATGTTTGTGCGATGATTGTTTTGGACGCCGGTGCATGAAGGAATCACGGAATAGCTGGGCTTCAATTAGAGTGGAAATGTTGTCAAATTCAGAGAGTACACGCAAAATAGTTCCTCCGAAATTTATATCCCATTTACACAAAATGTGACTTTTCATTTGCTGATATTTGATTTAAGATTTACATTACATTCATACATGCATTATATTGAAGATTTTTCATACAGTATGCAATAGCGCTAAGCAGGAGCGCATTCACTACCACTTTTGAAGACTTCGGTTCCGTGTGTATTCTTGCGCGGGGACAACCACTGCCTTTACGGGGCAACGTAAACGATTTCACAGTTGCCAAGGGAGGCATTGGAAGCAAAAGAGAGGAAAAGAGGAAAAGTAAATAAATTTTGTTTTACATCATACAATTTAGTACGAGTCAACAGTAATTCAAATGTTAGTCACGCTGCATACACACTTTTTATCAATTAGTACACGCAGCAGTGAAATATATAAATGCTATCACTAATTTAAATGTCATGGTCGTAAACAAATTCTAAATTGAATTAGCCAGTTTGATTAATTAATGTCCTATTAACAGCTATGGTCATGTGAGGACGGCAACTCCCATGTATGCGGTGTGTTGTGTGTATGTTGTGCGAGGTGCATGTTTTCGGGAGAGTGCGATATATTCATGTTGTGTCTTCTTGTATAGTGGAACTTTTGCCCTTTTTGATAGTGCTATTTTCACTGAAGCATGCCGCCGAACACACATACGCAATTCACAAATATTCTGGGTCACATTATACTGACAACAGGGGTGGCGAACCAGTCGTCCCACTCCCTTTCTGAGCGCTAAGTAGGAGCAGAGAATTACTCGGCACTTTTGGAATATCAGACTTACTTTGGTGTGTCTCGGTCCAGGGGACAGAACCCAGAGCCTTCACAGGGGCGAACGCTCAACTCAAGGCCAAAAGGAAAAGTGAGGCGGTGCCAAGGGAGGCATTAGGAAGGATAAGTCAGTTAGGAAAATAAGAGAAAAGATAAGATCCTAAATTTAGTCGCCTTTTACGATCATGTAGCTTTGTTTGATATTAGTCCAAACAGCAATTCATGTAAGGACTGGCAGCCATGTATTTTTTGCTGTATGTTTGTCGAGGTAGTGTACTGGGAGACCTACCGTACAAACTGTTGATTGTCTTCTTGTATAGTGGAATTTCGGCAAACCAAACTAAGTGCAATATCACTGAAGCATCCGTTTAGCAGAAACTACAATTTTTTTTAAAAGTTAAAAATTTAAAATATGTGTCTCGGCCAGGGGACAGAAGATCAGCTATTATTTATAGTCGAGTCATCAAAGAGTTTTCATGTGCAGTTCCGAATGCACTGTCGAGGTTTCAGCGAACGGTGCATTCGATCACTGTTCGGAACGTCGTTAGAAGAATTAATAGTAATTTGGAAAAATAAAAGATAAGATCCTGAAGGTATTTAGTCGCCTCTTACGATTGGATTAATTAATGTCAAGCAGGTACAATTCTAATGGTCAAACAATTGTACCTGCGGCCTCCCATGATCGTAAGAGGCGACTAAATTTAGGATCTTATTCTGAATCCTCGATCTAGTTCAGCTGATTTTGTAGACAGGAACATTCATTAGTTATGCCTTCATGTATAGTGGTTTAGTTTCTTATCACAGATATAGTACTGTTGTTGACACTTGCAAACATTTGCCGCTTTTTCGTAAGATAGTATTTAATTAACTGAAACATTCCATTTTTTTCTCAAAACGGGAAATACAGCATCATCTAATTACAGTATGTTAAGCCCTTGTCTTATCGTACATGTATACAGTAAATAAAATCTTGTTTCCCGAACGTGTTAGTGTTCCTTGGGGACCATTTAGATAAACATGATACATGTAGACGCAGCAATTCATGAAATATACTAGCTTGTACAAATTGAACGAAAGGGGTGGGGCGATGGAGGGATGAAAATATTTTTGTGGATCTGTAGTATTACACGAAGAGGCATTACTCGGAAAAGGAAGTATCTTGATTTAAAATGCATCTTACTTAAAACACATTTACATGTTATTAAGTGTCAAAAAATATTCAGAGTTTAAAAGGAGTTGAACAGAAAACCTGTTTTAATCACTTAATTGTTACGTAAATGCATTTTTTATATGTACAAGACCGTAAGGAGGAAATATATCAGTCCGTTTAAAAATCAATTTGCTTAAAAGAAACATTAAGCTTCATGTTAATATTAGCCAAGCCACCCTAAAGATCTTACATAATTATTTTTTATGTGGTTTGGTGAAGATAGGTCCTACACCTACCGTACAAACTTTGATCACCCGGTATCAACGAAATTCCTTCGGCAAACCGAACTAAAACAATGTCGACAAATACGGTCGTTTTGACTACACTATCCTGATTTAAACGGTAAAAGTAAGATTTCGTTAGACGGATAACATATAGCGCTATTCTTGTATAATCGTTCACAAAATGAGTTTTCATTGCAGTTCCGAATGCACTCATTGACCCGAGAAGGTCATGAACGAACGGCGCACTCGATCAATGTACGGAAACGTCCTTAAATTAACAAAATTTGCTTATTTTGGAAAATCCAGCTTATTTGATATAGTAATTATGAAAAATATATTCCTACTAAGTGGAAGATATTACGAGCTTATTTTTTACGTTAATTGGTGTTTTACAAGGAGCCGAAATATTATTTATCTAAAAACCTTAAAATCCGGAATATTATAGTCGTCAATACATCATCTTTAAGCAACCCTAGAAGAGCGCTTGCGACCCGGTGACATACCACAATGACTTTGGGGTTTTTGTCGGATCAGGGTAAAACTATAATTCAAAATATTAAAAAAATGACCGAAATTCTTGAGAGGAAACTGAAGGGACGGTCTACCTTGAAAGGTTTAATTTAGGAACGTTTCTTATATTAACAGCCAGCTATTCGTCATGTAAGGACGGCCTCCCATGTAATGCATGCGGTGTGTAGTGTATGAAGTGCGAGGTGCATGTTTTGGGAGACACAGTATGTTCGTGTTGTGTCTACGTGTGTAGAGGGACTGTTGCCTCTTTTTATCGAGCTATATCAATGAAGCATGCAGCCGGAAACACTAAGCAACACCCACCCACCTGGTCACATTATATAGACATCGGGTGAACCAATATGACGTTATAGTTTTACGCGTAATTTTTGTTGTTTAAGAAAATTTCACTACCATCGTTCCTTTAATACGTAGATGTGCATATTATGTTTCTGTCAACATATCACAAATGTTCAGTGATCAGTAAATCAAAGAACAAGATAAAATAAATGCATGTGTAATTTCAACAAAAATGCCCATTCCTTCTCGCGCGTTATCATTTAAAGCAAAAGCAATTTGAAATTTCATTGCCATCTTATTGCCCCTATTAACAAGCGTTATCAGCTGGTCATGTAAGGACGGTCTCCCATGTATGCGGTGTGTTGCGTGTATGTTGTGCGAGGTGCGTGTTTCGGGAGACTGCGGTATATTCATGTTGTGTCTTCTTGTATAGTGGAACTTTTGCCCTTTTTATAGTGCTATATCACTGGAGCATGCCGCCGAAGACACCAAGCAACACACACTGTGAATATGTTGTGACTTATCGTGTCCCCGTTTTTGAACTGGGTAATCTTTTGGGTTTTTTATTATCTTATTGCCCTATTAACAGCCAGGGTCATGTAAGGACGGCCTCCCGTGTATGCAGTGTGTAGTGTAAGAAGTGTGCGGTGCATGTTTTGGGAGACTGCGGTATGTTTGTGTTGTGTCTTCTTGTATAGTGGAACTGTTGCCCTTTGTATTGGGCTATATCACTGTAAGCTTGCGCCGAAGACACAAGTAATACATGCCCACCCATTCAATTTATATTGAGCAAACGGCGCTGCGAACCACACTATTTGTATATTAGAGTTATCTACCATTGACTGAGTAATTCAGATCAATGTGGAGATAAACTCTAATGTACAATTTGTTGTCTGCGTATGTAGCCACAATGTTTCTGTATAAACGCTATACAGGCGAAATGATCCAGTCATGATCTAGTTTATGTGCCCAAAGAGGAATGCACTGTAACAGTACTAAAGCCAACGGAAATTCATTTGGCAGGACCAGGATCTGTAATTTTCTTATCAGAGTTTAAATAAGGAGTTGATGAACCTGATAAATTTGGAAAAATATATAAATGTACATGACTGACATTTCTGTACAAGTTAGTCGGAATAAGAGGAAGATGAAGTCATAAATCACGATAGAAGTTCAGATTAGGAGGAAAGTGAAGGCCCACCTCAATGTGTAGTTGTAGAACTGGTCGATGAGGATAACATGGAATATATCATCTAGTCAAAATTTAGTACTGGTTGTAAAGATTTTCAATGGATGACCGTGAAGTTCAGTTATTGATTTCGATGACATTATGATTGTTTGTTTGTTTGATTGATTTAACTGCTATGGTCATGTAAGGATGGCCTCCCATGTATGATATGTGGTGCGTGTTTTGGGAGACTGCGGTATATTCATGTAGTGTCTTCTTGTATAGTGGAACTGTTGCCCTTTTTATAGTGCTATATCACTGAAGCACGCCGCCGAAGACATCAAGCAACACACCCCACCAGGTCACATACTGACAACAGGCGGAACCAGTCGTCCCACTCCCTGTATGCTGAGCGCTAAGTAGGAGCAGAAAATACCACTTTTATAGACTTTTGTGTGTTTCGGCCAGGACCTCAGAGCCTTCCTCAAGGACGTTAATTCACCAAACAAACAAATCAATATAGATTGATTTTTCAATCTATACAACTATTGTTCTGATATTGAAGGACTCGGTGATAACATTATCCAAGAGAGTGAATGTTGTTTTTCTTATTCATGTAATATTTACATCTCCTGATTATACTCTATATATTTATTTTCTATTATTAATATCATTTTAATGTAATATCTAATGGTATCCCAAAGAGTAAGAGACGAACAATATGAAAATTTACAAGGCCCAAGCGGAGTGCAGCAACAACATCTGTTCGGCCTAGTGACGACCATATAATGGCGATAACTGGGCAAGTATCCTTTACTAAACTGCGACCTCTGAAAAAAACAAATATGTGTGAGGGCAACTTCCGTGCAAATTCTGTCGTCTGCATAGCTCATCTTCCACTGAACAATACAACGACATTTACCATATGGTCAACATTTGAACCTTATAGCAGAGAAGTTCAGCTGAAACTACAAACAGTCATCAATGCAAATTTTCGGCCCTACACTAAATAAAATCACAACCCTGCAAACAACAAAACAAAACAGAATGTCTCAATTCAGACGCTGATCCTGATACAGAAGCCACAGGCTAATCATCTTCAGTAAAAAGATTAGCGTGAAAATACCACCGACATGATCCCTTCTCGAAAGAAATTGACAGAAGGACTACAGTGATAGGTACCACGCAACACGAAAACGCACCGTTAAATACAAATTCTGAATAGAAACCGCAAAACACTAGCAGTCACTTTAACGCGAACTGCACACCCAGAACAGTGTAACAAACACAATTATGGTGTAAATATTGTAACCCATTAAACATGAACACTTGAATATATAACATATATCATTTTACTGTACCTACCTAATTGTGACAGTGATCACTGAAAATTGTATGATGCGCAAGACGAGCAACCAAATGTTGCTTTCTGCTACAGAAATGTCTGAAGAAAACATTATGGATCTATAAACTTTGTTTACATCACCTGATAATATCATAGGATAAACAAATGGTGTAAAATGCGTATAAACTGTAATTTAACAAAGATTCTTAATTCTTGAATTGGTTGCTATGGAAACAGGTCTCCAAATTCCAGTTAAAAGACAAGTTTGTTTGTTTGATTATTTGATCTTCCTATTAACAGCCATGGTCATGTAAGGACGGCCTTCCATGTATGCAATGTGTAGCGTGTGTGAAGTGCGAGGTGCGTGTTTTTGGAGACTGCGGTATGTACGTGTTGTGCCTTCTTGTATAGTGGAACTGTTGCCCTTTTAATAGTGTTATATCAGCTGAAGAATGCTGCGGAAGACACCAAGCAACACACCCCACACAGTCACATTATACTGACAACGGGCGAACCCAGCCTTTCCACTCCCTGTAAGCTGAGAGCCAAGCCATATAGAAAAGGTCCCCGCCTTCTACAAGTTTACAAATGCAGAGTTATCTCCCCTGATAAATCACGTGACATCGTTTTGAAAGGGCAGTATGGCGACAGAAACCAGACACAGAAGTGATATGAAATCTCATGCGTAAGTACTGTACGTATTAATTTTCTATTGTTAATGGTATAAAAAGTTTTCAACGAGTTAATTTGAGAGTAATGACGTATATATTTTTGATGATAGATATTATTGTATAGCGGTGTAAAATGATATTGTTTCCGCGAGGCTACAACTTTCTGGTGCACACGGGAAAAAAAACCTACATACCCAGGCCTGTATTCGTTATAACCGAAGTACTTTTTTACGTTTGTTTTTAAACGTATATCCCGTTGATGTTGAGTTTTTAAGAGTATACCACCACAAAGATAAGACATACTATAGCTGTGTTCCTGTGATTTTTTTATAAATATTAAAGAAATTTTTATTACCTTTTGTTTTGATTGTTTGATTAATTAACGTTCTGTTAACAGCTATGGCCATGTAAGGACGGCCTCCCATGTATGCTGTGTGTTGCGTGTTTGTTGTGTAAGGTGCGTGTTTTGGGAGACAGCGGTATTTCGTGTTGTGTCTTCTTATAAAGTGGAAACTATTGTCCTTTTCATAGTGCTATATTACTGAAGCACGCCACCGAAGACACCAAGCAACACACACACCCGGTCACATTATACTGACAACGGGCGAACCAGTCGTCCCACTCCCTGTATGCTGAGCGCTAAGCAAGATCAGAAACTATCACTTTTTATAGACTTTGGTGTGTCTCTGCCAGGGGACAAAACCCAGAGCCTTTCTCACAGGGGCGAACGCTCAACACAAGGCCAAAAGTGAGGCGGTGCCAAGGGAGGCATTAGGGACGATAAAAGATATGATCCTAAATTAAGTCGCCTTTTACTATCAATGCAATAGGGGCAGCAGGTACAATTCTAACGCCCTACCTGCAGAGCAAGGTAGACATGCAAGTAAAATATACAATACTTGTACATGTAAGTATATATATTGTGTTAGAAAATAATTTGTTTCTTTGATTATTTTAACGTCCTATTAACAGCCAAGGACGGCCTTCCATGTATGCAGTGTGTAGCCGCAGCGTGTGCGTAGTGCAAGATGCGTGTTGTGTCTTCTTGTATAGTGGAATTGTTGCCCTTTTCATAGTGTTTTATCACTGAAGCATGCCGCCGAAGACACCAAGCAACACCTATTAACAGCCACGGCCATGTCAGGACGGCCTGCCGTGTATGCGGTATGAAGTGCGAGGTGCGTGTTTTGGGAGACTGCGGTATGTTTGTGTTGTGTGTTCTTGTATAGTGTAACTTTTGCTCTTTTCATAGTGCTATATCACTGAAGCATGTTGCTGAAGACACCAAAAACACCCCCCCACCCGGTCTCATTATACTGACAATGGGCGAACCAGTTGTCCTAGGCTGGCCTCCCATGTTGTCAGAATAATGGGAATGGCTTGGGTATGTTACTTGTTTTTAGTGGCATGTGGTAGGTTTTGCTCCTGCTTAGCGCTCAGCATACAATGAGTTATACGACTGGTTGGCCTGTTGTCTGTATAACGTGACCAGGTGGTGTGTGTTGCTTGGTGTCTTCGGCAGCATGTTTCAGTGATAAAAAGAGACAACAGTTCCACTAAACAGCGGTATACAAGAATACACGTCCGTAGTCTTCCAAAACACCAATCTCGCACTCAACCAACGCATACATGGGAGGTTGACCAGAGGTTTAATAGGATGTTAATAAATAAAACAAGGACATAGTCATTCAGATCCCCCGCCAATGGAGATATCAAAGCTGAGTAAGTTTGATTGTGGAGACTTATGTGTATGGAAAAAAAAAACAGGAAAAAGGAAGTTGAGCTAAAGAAAGCGGGGCTGCAATTGTTGAATCAGGTATACAGCCTTGACATCTATATTAGACTATATACACAAAGATTGGGGGAGTTTTGCAAAGTAACATTTACCATTTACCAGATATTTTCAGCAATGTTTCCATGGTAACGGAAAAAGTGCAAAAATGAAAACCTAAAAATAGCAAAAGGTACTACTAGACCATAAAAAGAATGTGTCTATGAAGTTTCGTGGAAATATCTCTGCTGGTTTTAGAGTTATGCTCCGGAAATGAACCTGCTACAAAAATATGATATTTTCAGCAATGTTTCTATGGTTACAGAAAAAAGTACAAAAAGTGAAAACCTAAAAATAGCAAAAGGCACTACTAGACCGTAAGAACAATGTGTCTATGAAGTTTCATAGAAATATCTCTGCTGGTTTTAGAGTTGTGCTCCGGAAACGATTCTTACACAAAAATCTGCCATTTTCAGCAATGTTTCTATGGTTACAGAAAAAAGCACAAAAAGTGAAAACCTAAAAATAGCAAAAGGCACTACTAGACCGTAAGAACAATGTGTCTATGAAGTTTCATGGAAATATCTCTTCTGGTTTTAGAGTTATGCTCTGGAAACGAAACCTGGTACAAATATATGATATTTTCAGCAATGTTTCCAATGGTTACGGAAAAAATGCAAAAAATGAAAACCTGAAAATAGCAAAAGGCACTACTAGACCACAAGACCAATGTGTGTATGAAGTTTCGTGAAAATATCTCGACTGGTTTTAGAGTTATGCTCCGGAAACCATTCGTACGGACGGACAGACAGACGGACGGACGGACGGAACCCATTTGTATATCCCCCGCCAACTTCGTTGGCCGGGGGATAAAAATATACAAATATACAACCATTACAACATATTAAAGATGCTCCACCGCCGACAGAGCATAAATGATATTCATCATTTGAACAATAATTGGTGTTTAATCGTGTATATAAATGTCTAATTAACACAAAAAATTAATATAAAATCATTCGTTTTGCCTTTGGTGCATACGCAATCAGTATTTCATTCCATATAGGATATAGTTCCACGGAATTTTTTCGGGGTGCAATTAATTATTTTTCATATTTTTAACTTGAAGTAAAATTAGAAGATCAAACTTTCCAATTGTGGTAATGGTGTAAAGTGAGTAACTTTTGTGACTGAAGAAAAGTACTAAATCGTCTGCTCCTGTTTTTGATGGTGAAAAAATACCATTTGTCAGCGGTGGAGCATCTTTAAAAGGTTTGGTTTGGTTTCTTAGATTTACTCCTGCTATTAAGCCTAACGGCCAGGGCCATCTAAGGACGGCCTCCCACTTATGCGGCGTGTAGCGTGTATGAGGAACTCTTGTCCTTTCTATAGTGATACATATCACTGAAGCATGCCACCGAAGACACCAAAGCGACACACATAACCCGGTTACATTCTACTGACAACGGGCGAACCAGTCGTCCTTCTCTTTGTATGCAGAACTCCAAGCAAGCGCTACCACTTTGATATATTTCAGCCATGGGATAAAAAACCAAAGCTTTTCTGATTTTCACAGATATAGAAGGCGCTCAAAAGAAGGCCAAATGTGGAACCTCAACTGTGATGTGGTGTCAAGTGAAGAGGTTAAGACGCAAGGAAGAATAAAGTAACGTAGGAAGAAATTTAAGATCCTAAATTTAGTCGCCTTTACGGTAATGTTATAACGGCAGTGAGTGCAAAATTCGTTTTAATTTTGCTAAAATGGGTACTACCTGTACGCCAAATGTTTCTTTGGCCTCAATAGTTTATTACACATAAACAATACTAACACTTTGGGAATTACAAATACTTACAATTGTACCTGCTGTCCCTATTGCATGATAGTAAAAGGCGACTTACCTAAATTTAGGATCTTACCTTCTTCCAAAAAACGTCTCCCTTGACATCTCATCTAACTTTTTTGGCCTTTGGTTGAGCGCTCGCGCCTGTGAGGAAGGCTCTGGGTTCCGTCCCCTGGCCGAGACACATCAAAGTCTATAATAATGGTAGTTTCTGCTCCTGCTTAGCGCTCAGCAAACAGGGAGTGGGACGACTCTCAGTATAATGTGACCGGGTTGGGTGTGTTGCTTGGTGTCATCGGCGGCATGTTTCAGTGATATAGCACTATAAAAAGGGCAACAGCTCCACTATACAAGAAGACACAACACAAATATTCCACAGTCTCCCAAAACACCACCACGCAATACACAGCATACATGGGAAGCCGTTCTACATGACCCTTACTGTTGATAGGACGTTAATTGAATCAAACAAGCAAAACAATTGCAATAATCTTTGTCCGTCCTAATGCGTCGTCCGTTAACATTTCCTTGTGAACGCGATAACTTTGAGTAAATATACACCGAGCTTAATGAAACTTTATATATGTAGACTAACATTGGAAAGATCTCGTACGAGTTCGAAAATCAGCTTCATTCAACTATTAATTACGGAGTTATTGACTTTTGCACTAATAATTATTATTGGACCGTGTAAACGCGATAACTCAAGTAAATATAAACAAAGCTTGTTAATGCAACTTTTTGAGTAGACTAACATTGGAAGGATCTCGGACGAGTTAGAAAATCGGTTTTATTCGACAGTAATTTACGGAGTTATTGCCTTTAAAAGCAGTACTCAAAATGGCGCCTAAAATGGTCGCCATGGCGATTTAAAATCTTAATTGGCGATTCGCCCATGTACACAAGGGCGCCAGATTGGCGACCGTAAAAAATTACTAAAATCCGGATATTTTTGTCAGTCTTCCGTATCCTCACTTTAGACGCTTTGTTACTGATCTGAATCGACGTGGTGCTTAGCCTCATATACGTGACTGGCAAGCGTTTGGTCGATCGTGACTAAACGTTTTGTACACGATGCAGACGACACAGCATCAATGGCTAAAAACGAAAAAAAGGCGACTCTGCAGAATGAAATACCGAGCGAGGCGAAGGAGATTCAAATGCGAAACGAAATGCCGAGCGAAACGAAGGTGAATCAAGTAGTAAGAAACCCAGAGTGACACGGTGTTTTCAAAAACATTGGAAGGATTCGTTTTCCTGACTTATATTTAACGGCGATGTGATAACATGTAAATTCTGTTGTTCAACTTCAAATGCAGCACCGAATACAAAAATCAGCAGTGAATTCATAAGAGCGCAGCTCTCTGTGCGGCCAAAGGCCGCGTAGAGCGAAGCTCTACTATCCATAACACGTGTGTGAGCATGTAGATTCCTACTCCCTTGGACTTCGAAGTCGTGTCCCGCGGGAAAAGTCTCGCGCCTCCATGCAGGCAGCCATGTTTTAATTCTCGTTATCAGCACGACGAGATTTGAAATTTTCTCTAAAGGCAAAACGCGCCATCAGGATACACTTTGAAATTACTGAGTAGTTTTAGATAACTACACAAAGACAAGAAAGACACAATAAATGTTCTGGTCAAATGGTATACTGTCTGTGTGTTGTCAAGCGCACGGCAACGCCAACCGTGACGTCAGGAAGCTTGGTGCCAAAGATGACGGCACATACATGTATTCCCGCGTATTTTTGATACACGGCATGCTGCCAAGTTTTCCGCCTTTGAGAGATTCCAGTGGAATATATCTTTCTGGCCTGTAGTGTATATGACGACTATCAATATGTATTGCTTGACACAAAACATCCATCAACAGTGTTGAAAATAGCATTGAATAAAAATCAATGATCGGACTACAAGTTTTTCTGAGATTATTATCCTAAATATATTCACATTTTTACACGTAGCTGCTCTCTTCTGAGGCTTTGCCTTA
The DNA here is from genome assembly GCF_041381155.1 of Argopecten irradians. Classification (NCBI taxonomy): domain Eukaryota; kingdom Metazoa; phylum Mollusca; class Bivalvia; order Pectinida; family Pectinidae; genus Argopecten; species Argopecten irradians. The sequence goes on along the minus strand of NC_091138.1, from coordinate 38,085,941 downwards.
AATTCATATTAACTGGATGTAAAACATTAAAAAAGGAAACTCCCACAAAACATAACATCAGTGCACGATAAAAATATGCAATGCAACGTTTTCTTAATCAACAGAAACCCAAAAAATTGTAACTGGATTCATGAATCAACCACTTCAGGCAGACATCAAAACCGTAAATATAATTTGAAAATTGCTAAAGAGGAGATGGCTTTCACAAAATTCCCAGCTCTTACAATTCAACGGAAAAAATGGTCTAGAATTTGTAAATATGTATGAAAACGATACGAAATATGCAGAAGTAATTAATTGCATCAGCTCAACTATGAAAGAAGAAACAGTTACAAACTTAAGAACTAGCAATTTTTCAATGTTCTTTATTGATGCAGCTACAGATTTATCAAACAAGGAGAATGAGGCTAAAGCAGATGCCGAAGGAATGTTTTACAAATATAAAAACGAACAAAAATGTTCATATCATTATTAATATTGAGTGACAAGTCATCACACGCTTTTCTGAAATATGTTTACACAATATTGCAGTGTCTGTGTAGTATACATCAATATTTTAACAAATTTTAAACAAAAGATTTATTTACAATTAATTTTCAAGATTATGTCAATCCTTGATTTGATAAGTGTTTGAATTATATTTCCAGGCATCCATAGTGCTATTAAATCTGCATTTGAAAGTGCTTCTGCTGACAACATTCTGTATGAAAATCATTTAGTTGGATTCTGTTCAGATGGAGCATCTGTGAATTTCGGACCACGGAGTGGAGTTGGAAAATGAATGTCCATGGTTGATACCGATTTGGTGTTTACCACATAGACTGGTTCAAGCATTAATGAATGAGGGTTAATTGGCTAAACGTGAACAGTCAAGTATTGATTAATTTACTTAACTAATGATTTAATTTCTTTTAATCCTGAATGATTGAATGAAAATATGCGCATCATTGAATTAATTTAAATTAATAAAAAGAATAAAAGCTAATGAAACATTAGCTTCAGTAATATTATTTTTGTTTGATCATTACAGATTAGAACTGGCAGTGATGGATATGATGAAGAAGTCCAACATAGGATCAAAGGTAATTGAAGTTCTATATCTTATATATAAGACCTATCACTTGAGCCCAAAATCCAAGAGAGAGTTAAAAACGTTACATGATAAATTACAAGTCAGGATAAAATGCCCAATACCATTGACAGAATATGTTCCATATAACATTGAGGAGACAGACTCGTATGATTGTATGTCATTATCTTTTAGAAAGGCAGTTACAGAAGCTGTTATCTTAGTTAAGGATGGTATGGCCCTGCAGGTAGAGCGTTAGAATTGTACCTGTTGCCCCTATTGCATTCTCTTCTTCCTAACTGACTTTTCTTTCCTAATGCCTCCCTTGGCACCGCCTCACTTTTGGCCTTGAGTTGAGCGTTCGCCCCTGTGAGGAAGGTTCTGGGAACTGTCCCCTGGCCGAGACACACCAAAGTCTATAAAAGTGGTAGTTTCTGCTCCTGCTTAGCGTTCAGCATACAGGGAGTGGGACGACTGGTTCGCCCGTTGTCAGTATAATGTGACCGGGTGGGGTGTGTTGCTTGGAGTCTTCGGCGGCATGCTTCAGTGATATAGCACTATAAAAAGGGCAACAGTTCCACTATACAAGAAGACACAACACCAACATACCGCAGTCTCCCAGTACACTCACCTCGCACAACATACACGCAACACACCGCATAAATGGGAGGCCGTCCTTACATGACCATAGCTGTTAATAGGACGTTAATTAATCAAACAAACAAACAAACAAATATGAAAAACAGATACTCAAGCATCCTGGATGATGTTGAAGATCTGGGTGCTCAGAAAGTTGTGACACACTTAAGACTTGTGTTTAACCCTGATAGGTGGCCTAACGATGAGAGAACTCTAAATCAGTATGGAAATGAGGAAGTCTAAATCAGTATGGAAATGAGGAAGTACTAGAACTTGTCCAGTGGTTTGAAACTGTATTGCAAAGGTGATTTTTTTGTGTATCTAGATTCATCTAAATTCAATTTTTTTGATTTATTAATTAAAATAATGAGCTAAAATATAATAACAATCTGCAATTTACTAAACACAACTTCATTGATTAATTTAAGACCTGAATATCAAAATGCATTAATTAAAAAAAAATCACTAAACATTCAATGTTATTGTAGGAATGGCTTCCAGGTAAATAAATAAAATTAAGCTCACACATACATTTTAGATTTAATAATTACACTCTGGCCGCTTCAGTTGGCAGTTGTGGAAGGTTTCACAAACATACATGAACAAACAACAAATACTAGTTCTGAATCTACAACAATATTTCAATATTTCACACGATTTTGAAATGGGTTTTTTTCAGAATGTTTTGATGCCGGTGAATATCATGCTGGTCCTCCCTGTGTCCTCTGCAGTGTGTGAAAGGGCCTTCTCTGCCATGAACCGGATTAAGAATGATGTGAGGAGTTCTTTGAACATCACAACACAGGAAGATCTGATTAGAATCAGCGGAGAAGGCCCGTGTGTTATGGACTATAACCCTAAGGCGGCAGTACAAAAATGGATGTGCACCCCAAGAAAAGTGAAACTCAGTAACCAAGGATGGCCTAGTGAGATATCGTGTAGCTCTGAGGAGGATGAATAAAGAACATTTGTACAAGACAATTCATTGTTCACTGTTGTACTTTATTTACTTCAATATTAAATTTGATAATCCATCTACATACCAAATTAAACATAACAAATATATTACATTATATGCATTCTCACTATACTAGTACATAGTAGCGTCAACAAAAATACAAGGCAGCCAACTTTTTCAGTTGGCGCCTAGATTGTTTGGCCTGGGAGCCACACTGGCCTGGCGACCAGATAAAAAATTCCACTTGGAGCCCTAATAACTAACAACTACTATTGGACTTTGTGAACGCGATAACTTTAGTAAATATGAACCTAGCTTAATAAAACAAATGAATGTAGGCTAAAATTGGAAATATCTCGGAAGAGTTCGAAAATTTACCTGATTCGATCGTCATTTAAGTATGGTTTGAGTGATTGCTATTTGCAATATTGAACCTTGTGAACGCGATAACTTGGGTAAATATAAACTGAGCTTAATGAAATTTTGCATGTTGACTAACATAAGAAATATCTTAGACGAAGTCTAAAATCAGCTTGATTTGACGATAATTTACGGAGTTATTGCCCTTTGCACTAATAATTATTACTGGACCTTGAGAATACAATAACATTAAGCATTCACTCAGCTTTATAAAGCTTTGAATTTAGACTAAAATTGAAAAGATCTCGGACAGGTTCGAAAAGTGACCTGAATTGCAACTATAATTGTTAAATCTTGTGAACATAACTTGAGTAAATGTGATCCAAGCTTTACATATAGACTAACATTGGACATATCTTTAACAAGTTTGAAAATAAGCTTGATTCGACTCTAACTTATTTACGGAGTTATTGCCCTTTGCAATAATAATTATTGAACACGGTATTGTGAGTATTTATGCAAAAAGCTTAATAAAACTATGTATCTAGACCTATTAGATGCACATGTATGTTCCTATTTCGTGAACAAAAGACATCAGTTGGCTAGTAAATTTCATAACTAATTTGTATCAAATATTAGGTAACCGTTGAGGCCCAATAGCTTGTTCCATATCGTTTTCAATTTTTACGTAGTTCTGGAAAACACAACTGATTTAGAAATCACATGACTGCTATGAAAAACGCAATAGTAAACGTGACAGTTATTAACAAAAATACAACAAAGAATACCAAATCTGTCGTCTTTGCTATCATCCGCCAAGTGGGTAACTTTGCACTGTCTGTCGTCTTACAGTCTAATACATGTTCTGTATTCAATTCAGATGCCTCCGTTTTTTCCATTGATCCTACATCTTGTACCGATAGAATATTTCCTCCGTCTTGTGCTGTTTGGCGTTTCTTATTGCCGCTACCCTGTTTTCTAAAGTCGAGGTGTTGGGTTTTTATTCTATTACTTCTGAAAATCAGTCGTAGGCACATAACAGGTCTGGCGATATATTGAGGAATTGGCTGGTCGGTATCATCCTTATCATAGAGTCTTGTTTGAAATATGTTGGCAATCACAATTAGAACACTGCCAACAAGCATCAACAATATGTAGAATGCCAGAATAGACATCGGATGAGACGTGGGAGGCATTCTATCACTCACCACGGTCATGTATACTGTAAATGCCAGTAACACTGTGATACTGTAGGAAGCCCTCTCTCCTGAATTAAACGGAAGAATAAACACAAACGGATTCACAAGGGCTAACATGATAATCGGGATTACAACACTGATCATGAAATTCAAATGTCGCCGCTTGATAGTAAAGGAGTATATTGCCATATTGAATGTGCCAGTCCAGGCATTTGTGGCTGATTCTATTACATCCCATTCGCTGTTGGTGGTATAATATTCAAACTGCATTGTCGGTGACGGTATTGTCAACGCCACCTGTTCTTCACTGAAGCCCCATGGACTGATTTGTAATGAACATGTGTGTTGGTCAAATGGAAATTTGGAAATATCAGGTGTGCACGTTGCCTTCAACACCGCACCAGGCATCCACAAAATATTCCCGTCATGTGTGACAGTTACCTGGAAATATTGGTGACTGATCGGTTTGCTAGATTCGACAGGATTCAGAAGAAACATCTGAGGGAGCCATACTTTATTCTGATTGAATGTCAATAATGTCTTGTTCCCATATGAAGCGGCATCCCATATCAGACTTTCGTCATTCCAGGAAATACTCAAAACGATTACCATGTCAATTGTTCCTGCTACTTCATCAAAATCATTGATAGAAACAACATCTAGGTCCATAGACACAGCAACCGGCCGTGACTGGTTTTTAACAGGGATCACATCTTTGGAATAATTAAAAAACAAATCATGAAGAAGTGCCTTTGTATTTCCCATTGTAGTCGCATTTGTAATTTTTACCCAACACACAATCATCATTAAAATCAGTAAAGAACTTTCCATTTTTCATTCGTAAATAAAACAGGTAAAACTCTTTTACTTATTATGATACACCGTAATGACTCCACGAATGGCAGACTATAATAAAGGTATGTGTAAAGGTATATTATATACCGTGATTTTTACCGATGTTGACGACCCAACAGAGATAGACCATCCCATTAGTGATGAGAAGACCTGACTCAATAAAGAGTTAGGCGTTCTTTGTAATTGTTTATGGGATTTACTGTTAATTGACAAGAATGATTCGTGCGATGCTTTTGTTGACAAAACCATATGCGTGGTCATAGAAACGTCTATTTAATGTAAAGGGAACCCAGAATCAATGTTTGAATTGTCATGTGTCATTTTGTCACGAAAGATGAGTATACATTAATGGTATTGATTTGTGTTATTGTCTTTGACAGTATGGCAAAATGTATGTTAAAAAAACAAACAGAATATATAGAGGCAAGGGAATAGATCTTATCACAAAGAGAGAATGAGTAAGCTTATCGTAGACTCACAAGGTAGTGAGACAAAGGTCCGAACGCCCAATATGTGGGATGTCGGGTGTAACACATCAAATCATGTCAGAAAATGATTTTATTTGTTTTATTAATATCATGTCCTATTAACAGTGGAGTGTGTGATAATTAATGGGAAAAGATTAGATGTTGATGAATTTATTAAAACAATAACAATAAAAACCTTATAACCACCATTTATAATATTTCATATTGAATGATTAATTAGATTAAAGATGCTCCACCGCCGACAGAGTATAAATGATATTCATCATTTGAACAATAGTTGGTGTTTAAATCGTGTATAAATATGCCTAATTAAGACAAAAAATAATATAAAATAATTTATTTCGCCTGTGGTGCATGTGCAATCAGTACTTCATTCCATATAGAATATAGTGCCACGGAATTTTTTCGGGATGCAATTAATTATTTTTCATATTTTTAACTTGAAGTAAAATTAGAAGCTCAAACTTTTCAATGGTGGTAATAGTGTAAAGTAAGTAACTTTTGTAACTGAAGAAAAATACTAAATCGTCTGCTCCTGTTTTTGATAGTGAAAAAATACCATTTGTTAGCGGTGGAGCATCTTTAATTAACGTCGAACTATTAGTCCTGTAGGTAGGACGTTAGAATCGTACCTGCTATCGCATGATCGTTAAAGGCGACTAAATTTAGGATTTTATCCTTTCTCTTCTTCCTATATATCTGACTTATTCTTTCTAATGTCTCCCTTGACAACACCTTACTTGTGGATCCTTATTGAGCGCTCGCCCCCTGTGATGCAGGCTATGGCAGGGGCGTAGCTAGGGTTAAGACTGTAGATGTTTCCCTGCCTAATACGGGCACCTCTCTCTAAGGTACCCAGACCATTACCAAATGCACCTCCCAAAACAAGTGATGAATCCTCTCTGTAGAGATTTCATCCGAGTCGTATGCTAAAATCGAAATTACTTCCTTTTTTTTGAAAATTAGATTATTCCAAATTAAGATACCAACACTTCTTGTTAAATTCACATTAACTCTGGATTATATTATACGTACCATGTATAGCACACATTTTTGTAACAATGAGGAAATAATCCACAATCTTTTAAATGGTTATTACATGATCAATGTTACAAAAAATATGTGCATTGTTCATGCAAAAATGGTTGTTTTATGGTGTTCATTTTTATTCCACCATGGTAGTATAACACCATATTGACCGATTTTTAGCTCGCCATCATCATATAACAGACGGTCCGTCCTTCTGTCCGTCCGTTAACAATTGTTGTTACCGATATTTCTCAGAAAGTGCTGAAGGATCTGTCTCAAATTTCACATGCAGGTTTCCCTAGGAGTCTAGTTTTCTGGACTATGAAGCCTGTATTAAACCATTCACATTCAGTGCACCAATTCTAGGCTTTATCTATTTTTTTATGTTAAAAAATCCCCCCATGGCCAGGCCGTGCTTCTGTTGTTTGCTACCTTATACACCCCTTTAAAGTTTTCAAGTTTCAAAAAATGTCTTTATATGTCTTGAGCAAAGAATTACGAAGAAAACGCTACCTCGGTTTATGTTGTATCGAAAAAATTGGCTGAGCAATGTACCATAAATGACCTTAGTTGTCGATGGGCCGTAAAACTCAAACAAACACTGAGACATGCGTTTCTAAGCCTATTCACCCTGAAAGTGGTCAGAGCATAGGTTATTTCTACACATTTCATACTGCTATAAATTTCATATCCTTTGTTTCTACATTGATTTTTTTCTCTTTTCAAATAATGACTTCATCAAAGTTTGAAATTTAAATAAAAAATAGTCACTGAAACCACCATATTACTTTAAATTTGAATTTTCCCTCAAAAAATGAAGAAAATCCATACAAAATTGTAATTTTTCAGCTAAATTTTTACACATTTGTACAAAATTAAGGCCCTTTTTTGTTTTACATGCATTGAATATATAGCGAATAAGTATTCTAGGCCAATTTGAATCATGAAAGTAATTCAAGGGAGGTAATTTGAAAATGAAAAACTGATTTCAGTCTATTTAGATCATTTCAAAACTTGAAATATGGATGGAATATTTTTTGTTTAGGCAAACCTTATATAATTAGTAGGAAAAAAACCCACTGAAACTTCCTTATTTACCCATTTTAAGTTAATATCTAATATAACATGAGGTCATCAATGGTAAACATCTCATCTATGACGTCATAATGCCAAACACAATATACATAACAACATATCCAAAATGGGTGTTATAAAAAATGGAGGAGGAGCTGAAACTCAAGAGTAGAAGGAGGCAAGTGTTGATTAACCACCTGGCCCCTCTGTCAGAGACTGCTACATCTCAAAGAGTCAAAGAGGAAAATGAAAATTTACCAGGGCCAAGTGGAGTGCAACGTCTTTTCACGCCACCAAATGAAGAACATCTCCTGCACCAAACTGCGGCCTCTGAAAAGGATATGTATGAGGGCTTCGTGGATGAGCCTAGTAATGAAAATGTAATAGTGTCTTTGAAATCTTTGTCTGTACTGTGCCAGGCTTTTGCAACACACACATGTGCACAGCCCAAATTTGATGTCAACATTATACACAGACTAGGCCTTTGCCTTACTGTGAAAGGCAATTGTGTTCACTGCAGCTTTGAAACTTCTTCTATAAAAATGTACACAGAAATGAAGTCGAGTGGCAAAGGACCAGCACCAGGGGCGATAAATCAGAGCCTGGTGCTGGCGACTTTGAAATCTAGGACAGGCCCGTCAGATGCTCTCTTATTTCTGACTTGCATGAACATAAAGCCACTAAGTAAAACATACTTGCAAAAAACTTTTAGCAAACTCAACATTAAGATGTGTGAGTTAAACAAGTCGTCTATGGTAAGAATTTTACCTGCTGCCCCTATTGCATGATCGTAAAAGGCGACTAAATTTAGGATCTTTTCTTTCTCCCTAAATTACTTTGTTCTTCCTAGAGTCTCCCTTGACACCACCTCACTTTTGGCCTTTGGTTGAGCGCTCGCCCCTGTGAGGAAGGCTCTGGGTTCTGTCCCCTGGCCGAGACACACCAAAGTCTATAAAAGTGGTAGTTTCTGCTCCTGCTTAGCGCTCAGCATAACGGGAGTGGGACGACTGGTTTGCCCGTTGTCAGTATAATGTGACCGGGTGGGGTGTGTTGCTTGGTGTCTTCGGCGGCATGCTTCAGTGATATAGCACTATAAAAAGTGCAACAGTTCCACTATACAAGAAGACACAACACGAATATACCGCAGTCTCCCAAAACACGCACCTCGCACAACATACACGCAACACACTGCATACATGGGAGGCCGTCCTTACATGACCATAGCTGTTAAACAAGTCGTCTATGGTTAAAAACCAGAGGTTTGTGAGAGAGTGCCTAGAGCTGCTCGGTAAACGGCCTGTTGTTGCTGTAGAGACTGATATGGCGTATAACAATAGGCTCCAAGCTGGGTTCGAGGCTGCCTCTGCTTCCTTTTCACCGCTTGTGGAACAGGAAACAAATCGCAAACTGGCACTAGCTATGGAGACATCTAATAAATTATGTCTGAAACCTAGCTGCGACCACTCTGGTGCTCACTGTTCTAGGACTTATAGTGTAGACCAGACCATGTCCTCCAGTGAACGAACACTCACCATGAAAAACCTGGAGAGTGTTCGAACTGCCAATATTGTCGGTGTCAAGTCTCTCATGACCGATGGCAGCGGTCAATATCCAAAACTGGTGAGAGACTATTGCCATGAAACTGGTCTCCATATTACACACCAAACATGCTTTCTCCAACTGATGAGAAACATGTACAAAAAGATAAAAACGTTAAAACTAGCCTCCATTGAGCGAAATTTTGATAGGGATGTTTACATGGAGAAGCTTGCCTCCTGCGTGCGCTGTCGTATACGACTGGAACTTGCACGCATTAAACAAGCCTGCACTGGGGTCGAGTTTGTGACCCGGTCCCAGACAGTGATAGGAAATGTAATGCCATGCCTGAGCGGTTCGCACACAAACTGCCGTGCAAATTCTGTCGTCTGCATGGCTCATCTTCCACTGTACAATACACGACATTTACCATATGGTCAACATTTGAACCTTAGCAGGGAAGATGAGCTGAAACTACAAACAATCATCAATGCAGTATTTTCGGCCCCTACACTAAATAAAATCACAACCCTACAAACAACAAACAAAACAGAATGTCTCAACCACCGTGCTTTCACATATGCACCAAAAAGCACCCTGTGGGGGAGAAATTTCAATGGACTGTGTCATTCAGCCGTTCACTCTGACACAGTAGGCACAGGCCAATCAGCACTCATCTTGAGTAAGAAGATTGGCCTGAAATACCACCGACATGATCCCTTCTGGAAAGGAATGGTCAGAAGGGACTACACTGATCGGTACCACGCAACACGAAAACGCACCGTGAAATACAAATTCAGAAGACACATAGGTAAACTAAAGAAAAGAAACCGCAAAACACGAGCACAGTCACTTTACGCTTGTTTGTTTGTTTGTTTGTTTGATTAATTAACGTCCTATTAACAGCTATGGTCATGTAAGGACGGCCTCCCATGTATGCAGTGTGTTGCGTGTATGTTGCACGAGGTGCGTGTTTTGGGAGACTGAGGTATATTCGTGTTGTGTCTTCTTGTATAGTGGGACTGTTGCCCTTTTTATAGTGCTATATCACTGAAGCATGCCGCCGAAGACACCAGGCAACACACCCAACCCGGTCACATTATACTGACAACGGGCAAACCAGTCGTTCCACTCCCGTTATGCTGAGCGCTAAGCAGGAGCAGAAACTACCACTTTTATAGACTTTGGTGTGTCTCGGCCAGGGGACAGAACCCAGAGCCTTCCTCGGGCGAGCGCCCAACCATAGGCCAAAAGTGAGGTGGTGTCAAGTGAGACTCTAGGAAGAACAAAGTAATTTAGGGAGAAAGAAACGATAAGATCCTAAATTTAGTCGCCTTTTACGATCTTGCAATAGGGGCAGCAGGTACAATTCTTACGCCCTACCTGCAGGGCCATACTTTACGCGAACGGCACACCAGAACAATGCAACACACACAATTATGGAGTAAACATTGTAACCCATTAAATATGAACATGAACGAATAAATAACAGCACATTTTACTCACCACATATAGAACAAACAATTGGCAAAACCACGATGCCCATTACATGCCTTATTTAAAAAAAAAACTTTCCTATCATTGTTTAACCTAGCAGGCTCCAACGACAAATGGTGCACTGCAACGCATAATTTATTATGGCATAAATGCGACACCTGCTGATGGGAGGCCAAATATTGGCAGTTGTGGAACAAGAAGTACTGTAGGCGATGTACAGTGACACGGAGCCTATGATTGCGAAACATAAGGCGTATGACACCATATCCGTCTTTATTTACTGTACCTACCCAATTGTGACAATCATGATCACTGGAAATTGTATGCTGTGAAAGACGAGCAACAAAATGTTGCTTTTCTGCTACAGAAATGTCTGAAGAAAATATTATGAACATCGTGGACCTACAAACAATTTGTTAACACCACCTGATAACATCAAAAGGTCAAGAAATGGTGTTAACTCATAAAAACTGTAATTTCACCAAAAATCACCAAAATCCCTACTTTCTGGACTGGTTGCCAGGGCTGTAACGAGTATCCGAGTACTCGAGTATTCACGAATTATTGAGAAAGATCGGATACGAATATTCGTTACTCCTGATATTTGTGGATCGCGATCTTTCAAAAGCAAAAAAATAGTACCTTCTTTAATGCTGTCATAGCTCAAAAATGTGAAGGAATGTACACTAAAATCTGAATATCATCGATGTTTTCACTTTGAAGTAGACCGGAAGTACACAAGAGCTGCGTGAAGTAAAGCTAGCAACATGTTATTTTCGTATCCACGCTTCGATGCAGTGTTGTGAATTCTTCATAAAATAATAATGATAAAACATAATTATTGAATTCTAGAGATGTAAAAGATGATAATTGATTTCGTTTTCATTACGGGTCGGAAATATGTAAAAATACGAATATATTACATTAGGCTACTGAGTATGTAGATGTGAACCTCATGTCAAAAACGAATCGAAAGGTAGGCTAATCATGAGTCAAAATCATAAATCACTTGATTAAAAATAAAAACTATAGGCCTAGAACCAAATTAAATTGTAACTGCTCTTACAGATTTAAACATTTTTTCTTAATCTCAATGTTTATTCTGTATTTGATCAAAATAAAAGTAACAGTGAAAATATTTTCATATGGTTATTTATGCCTTACCATGATGATTTCATGCCGTAATTGATGTGCAGTAGTATTTTTTAGAGATGACGTCATTTCAAAATTCAAATAATTTGATTTTTTTTATAGTTACAGTGACTGAATCCTGCTGTACTTCACCTGTAACTCTATTGCTTAGTGATAAGGAATGTAAAATTGCTAAACATGGTTTTATTATCAATCGACCATTTATCAATATATAAGTGCATTATTGATTTATCAATAAAAACAGCTTCGACTTCAATTGAATCTTTTGCTTGTATCTAACTGGTGATTCGTGGTCCGATCTGTGAATCGTCAAACTCGAATCGTGGATCGGATCGGATCGCCACATGTTAGAAATCCCTACTTTCTGGACTGGTTGCCATGGAAACCTGACTCCAAATTCAAGTCAAAAGACATAAATAAAAATACACACTGTGGGTACCCGTACACGGGATATTGGTATCGACGAGGCGGTGGCCTGTCACAGCAAGGGGAAGTTTTGCAATATTTTCACAGTTTTAATGTAATTAATGTATCTGTAACTATTGGTCAGTTCAAGCTAAGTATATATCGCGTCCGTATGCGATCTGTCAACCCCCAGCGTCATATATTTATGGAGGAATAGACAGGAATCCAGGGTCACCTGTAGGGGGGTACCGCAATGAAAACGACTGTGAACTATTGTTCGTGATATTGAATTACTAGATTGTTCCAGGTTATCATTTTAGGGTTGTATAGACGGGTTATGATATGGAAGTTTATGTTTAGGCCAATTTCATATTGTCGTGGCCATGGATGTTTCAACAAGAAGACTGAAAATTTAGCTTTTGTACGGGGGCTTGCTAAACTGGTGTACGGGGACTTGGTTTATATGATAAAAATGGTGTACGGAGGCTTGGCATAATTAAAATGACAAACTTCACAATATATTTAAAACAAATAGCGTCTAGTCGTCCAAAACAAATAGCGTTTAGTCGTCCAAAAAGACAGATGTGAAGTTTTCTCTTGGCCCTGCAGGTAGGGCGTTAGAATTGTACCTGCTGCCCCTATTGCATGATGATCGTAAAAGGCGACTAAATTTAGGATCTTATCTTTTCTCTTCGTCCTAACTGACTTTATCTTTCCTAATGCCTCCCTTGGCACCGCCTCACTTTTGGCCTTGAGTTGAGCGTTCGCCCCTGTGAGGAAGGCTCTGGGTTCTGTCCCCTGGCCGAGACACACCAAAGTCTATAAAAAGTGGTAGTTTCTGCTCCTGCTTAGCGCTCAGCATACAGGGAGTGGGACGACTGGTTCGCCCGTTGTCAGTATAATGTGACCGGGTGGGGTGTGTTTCTTGGTGTCTTCGGCGGCATGCTTCAGTGATATAGCACTATAAAAAGGGCAACAGTTCCACTATACAAGAAGACACAACATGAATATACCGCAGTCTCCCAAAACACGCACCTCGCACAACATACACGCAACACACCGCATACATGGGAGGCCGTCCTTACATGACCATAGCTGTTAATAGGACGTTAATTAGTCAAACAAACAAACAATTCTCCCGACGTCTGTCTTCGTAGATCACATGTAAAGATGTCAATGGAATAGTAGGCCTTCCAGACAAAGATGATGAATGTTGGTTGGTCTGTAGATTCTGTATACAAGATCAGTTTGTTTGCTAGCAATTTTGTTAAATTCTTTAACGGAGGGGATCATTTTGAGGAAGGAATTCCTGTACTTGTATTACACAACCATATAGCGCCGATTTCGATAAGAAATATAACTTCATCTGGTGGGATTCAAGTAATTTTACTTTTGAATTGTAAACCATGGCTACGAATACATATTTGTCATAGCGTTGTTTTGACATCGCGTTTGTACAAGAAAATCTCCAATCAGGTATTTTCCACAATGCTCCAACACAACGAAGGTGAGTAGTATATTTTGGCATAGTTAATTGTAATATGTAATGATTTTTACGGTGCAATGTTTGACGGAAAGTCTGTGACTCTCAGCCGCTGCAAAACTCGTATATTACAGTTTTAAATATTGACGATGTGGTTCCGTTTCTTACATTTTCCGTTTTAATTTTGCATCCTATCCTTATTTGTCAGATTTATTGTTTATCATTTGCTGTTATTTATCTTTATCTGAAAATAATGTTTTAATGCGTTAATACTTTTAGTTGCCCAGACTTAAAAATTAATTGAAAAGAACAGTTTTTGCCTGAATTGATCAAAATCAAAATGATTAATCATTCTACATAGCGTATCGTTTCAATCAGTAATTTGATATATAGAAAGGAATATTTGGCTTAAAAAGCTGCGTTTCTCAACTCATCAACCAATTCGCTGTACAATCTTCAACCATGCTGCCGTACAATCAACATCCAAGCCCCCGCACACTTGATTTTTAACAACAAGCAAGCGCCCGTACACAATGTGATTTTCACTGATTTATTTCGCAATCTTCATGACCTCAAAATTTGTCATCGGGGCGTGAGTTGCTTTCCTATGTTGTGAATTAGCCATAGAAAATGAATTCCGTTTTCAGAAACGCATTAAGTATTCATAACAATGATTTATTTTGAACCGCCTTTTTCATTGCGGTACCCCCCTGCATGTGACCCTGGATTCCTGTCTATTCCTCAATAACTATTACGCTGGGAGTTGACAGATCGCATACGGACGCGATATATACTTAGCTTGAACTGACCAATAGTTACAGATACATTAATTACATTAAAACTGTGGAAATATTACAAAACTCCCCCTTGCTGTGACAGGTCACCATCTCGTCGATACCAATATCCCGTGTACGGGTACCCACAGTTATACAAGTACAACTGTTTTACACTATCAACAATTAACCATGAATTAGCAATAAAAATATGAACTGCACAGTGTGAGAGAAGAATCAGTAATTGCATTATGAACATTGGAGTTATTTCCCTTTAATAGCCAAAAATGCCTATTTTCCATTAAATGCCTATGAGCTTGATTTACAACTGCAGAATTGTGTTGTTTGTTTTTTTGAAGCTATTTGAAATGAAATATTTACTTACTGAAAGAGTAAATTGCATATTTTTCATTAAATGTGTCGTCTAAGGCCTGTATAAGGTAGCAGAAAACAGAAGATCTGAGGAAATTTGGAAAATTACACACAAGTTTTACAAATGCCTGCATAGCTAGTGAACCCTTCATGTTACATATACAAAAGTATATATATTTATAATCTACACACTATATGCTATCAAGTTATGATATCGTCAGAGAAGTAAACTCATTTTTGGCGTATTCCCGAACATTTGTATACCATGGAAACCACAGTAAAAAAAGTTTTAAAAATGCTAAATTTGTGTGTTTTTGACCCAAAATTGCAAAAAAAAAAGTACTCAATCTTTTTATTAGACCTACTTTAAATCAGATATTTATCTCAGCGACAAAATAAAACGGAATTTTCTATAGGTCAATTATGTGGATTTTTCAATATCTCACCTGGCAGCATGGCGTCCATTTTCAGCATCAAGTAAAGCTAGCAAATCTGGAGTAGAGCCACTTACGCATTAACCGCTAAATCTTAATCTCAAACCTATTTTTCACCAAAAACAATTTCTGGACTATGAAGCCTGTATTTTTTATTTTTTTTTATGCATCCATTTATACAGAGATTGCCTGCTAAATAAAAAATCCCCCATGGCCAGGCCGTGCTTCTGTTGTTTGCTACCTGAGGAAGGCTCTGGGTCTATACAAATGGCAGTTTCTGCTCCTGCTTAGCGCTCAGCATACAGGGAGTGTGACGACTGGTTCGCCCGTTGTGAGTATAATGTGACCGGGTGTGTTGTGTTGCTTGGTGTCTTCGGTGGCATGCTTCAGTGATATAGCACTATAAAAAGGGAAACAGTTCCACTATACAAGAAGACACTACATGAATATACCGCAGTCCTCCCAAAACACGCATCCTCGCACAACATACACGCAATGCAACGCATACATGGGAGGCCGTCCTTAATATGACTTGGGTCTCACGTTTTCCCCTGGGAAGGGGGTAAAGTTTACTATAGTTTATATAGGGAAAACATATATGAGCATTTTTTGCTCAATATTCATATGAAATGAGCCAAATTTGTTTAGAATTATTAGCGAAAGATTAGTATTTTAACATCCATATAAGTCCTCGCTGACCCCCTGGGGGCAGAGGGGATGGGCCGATGGACTCACGTTTCCCCCTGGGGAGGGGGGAGTTTACTTTAGTTTATATATGAAAAACACATTTATGGACATTATTTGCTCAATTTTACTAGGAAATGAGTACAACTTGATTAGAATTATTAGCCTTAGATATAGTATTTTAATATCCATATCAGTACTTGCTGACCCCATGGGGGACCAGTGGGGCGGGGCTAAACAGGGTCCAAATGACTGAATTTTTTTTTAAACTAAAGTAAACTTGACCCCTCTCCAGGGAGTAACGTGAGACCCCAAGGACATATAATTCACAATTTTTATAAAACACCTTAAGACCTTTCCATCTATAATTATTTGATTCTACTATTTCCAGAATTTTAGAATATTTTTGAAGTTTTAGCGTATTTGACCTTTTTTGGCCCCGCTCCTCTGCCCCCAGGGGGTCGACCTGGACCAATATGGATATGATGTTAAAATGCTATCTCAGGCTAATAATTCTAACCAAGTTTAACTCGTTTCCAATGAAAATTGAGCAAAAAATGCTCATAAATGTGTTTTCCCTATATAAACTATAGTAAACTTGACCCCCTCCCCAAGGGGAAACGTGAGACCCCAGGGTCATATAATTCACAATTTTTGTAGAGGATCTTAAGACCTTTCTATTAATGAAAAGTATTTGATTCAACCATTTCCAGAATTTCAGAAGAAGATTTTTAGCCTATTTGACCCCTTTTGATCCCGCCACTAAGGCCCCTGGGGGTCAATCTTAGAAAAGGAGAATGTACGTTAAGACTCGAATATGGCCGCAAAAATAATTCTCCAGTAAAAAAACAACATATTATGCCATATAACAGTTGAATACATTTGCTAACACATTACATCCCGAAAATAACCCGCATGTGCCAATTATGTTCACTATGACGACATCAATATGCAGATTCCCGCCATTTTTCACAAAAATCCTTGAAAAATCATACTTTTTTGAGTGGTTTTCTCTAAAAATGAATGTGGCCGCCTTCGTGGAGTAGAAAGAGATTTTCACACGTTGTGTAACGTGTATTTACGCATATCCATGCAAAATATAAAGTTGCTTCAAGGTGGCGGCCAAATCCATTTCAAGCCTTTTCTAACCTAAAGATGATAAATTTCTAGCAAAATTTAGCGAGAAGAGGAAAATCATCAATTTGATGACGTCACAGGTGGAGCACATCGTGTAAATGGTTATAAAAAGTTATGCTTTGATGAATGGCAAGTATGAGAGTATTTATTGATATGAAATTGATATGGATCAGAGTTAATATTTTTCGGCCTGAAAAATAAGGCCAAAAACTGGTCCTATCATATCTACTTCTTTGTTAATAGGATTAAATGGCCATCTCATACTGATAATTCTGACAACATTTGACTCATTTCCTATTACAAATGACCATATAATGCTCAAAAATGTGTTTTCCAAATATAAACTATAGTAAACTTAACCTCCTCCCCAGGGGGAAACTAGAGACCCCAGGGTCATATAATTCACCATTTTTGTAAAGGACCTTAAGACCTTTCTATCTATGAAGAGTATTTGATTCTACCACGTCTGTTAGTAGAGATTTTTGAAATTTTACTCAATTTTACCCCTTTTGGTCCCTCCCACAGCCCCCTAGGGGTGGGGACCACATGATTCACAATTTTGATTGGACTTATGCCTCAGAAGGTTTGTGCAAAATTTCATTGAAATTGTTTCAGCAGTTTTGGAGAAGAAGTCGAAAATGTAAATTTTGTTTACGGATATACGACGCAAGACGCGCGTCGGACGACGACGGACAAAAGGCGATTAGAATAGTTCACTTGAGACTTCCTCTCAGGTGACCTAAAAAGGCCTAAGACAGATCCCTAGGGGACTCCACCATTAACAGTTTGAAAAGAAGAGAAAATGTCTTCAGTTAAAACACGTGCTTTCTATCAGTAAGATAATTTCTAAACCACCCTCATAATTTCCCTTTAAAACCATAAGATTCTAATTTATATAACAGTTCATCATGCCACACTCCATCAAAGTCTTTACTTATATCACAGAAAACAGACCGAACTTCTTTTCTTTTGTCTAATGAGTCAGTGATATTATTGTATATCGAAAGAAGTAGGTTTACAGTTCAATCACCGGGATGTTTAGTGACAACTTCACAATCACGTAGGTAATTATAGAGATACTTAAAAATTACTTTTTCTATTATTTTACTGAAGCAAGAGGTGACAGAGATGGGTCGATAGTTGGAAATATCATTTACATCGCCTTTCCCTTTGTATATGGTATTAATGTTAGCAGCTTTCCATGGCAAGGGAATAAAACCGGTTTCCATAGTTTTATTGCCGATAAGGGTAAGAGGAATAGATATAGAGGGTGTCAATAGTTTTATGAAATTTGAGACAATCCCATCAGGCCTAGCAGGTTTCTTTTCATTACGATTAGAAAACTGATCTTTGATATCAAGGAAACTTGTGAGGAGGGGGAAGAGGATCAATATCATTAGAAGAAGTGGAGATTAAAGAGAAGTATGAATTAAGGTGTTCCGCTTTTTCAAAAGGATGTTGGAGAAAAAACTCATTATGTTTTAGAGGGGGGATAGACATTGCTTATCAATTTTTAACAGATTTAGCAATTTTCCACAATTTATCTGGAGACAAGTTATTATCATATAACGATGATTCAAGTTATATGTAGAATTTTGTTTCGTTTCTCTAATTAGGTCAATAACTTCATTTCGAACTAATCTGTGCCTTTCCAAGTGAGTTGGAGAATTTGAATTAATAGCTTTTTTGTGGATGCGGTTCCTCTGTCTAATTTTCAAGCTAATCGTGTCTGTAAAACAAGGCTTATTTGGTCGCAATGTAACTATTCTTTGTGGTACATGGTTATTTATTTGTGTACTAATTGTTTCAACTAGAGTTTAATTAGATTAATTTACATCATTATTTTGTGAGACAGAGATCCAGTCAATATTATTAATATTGGAAAGTGATGAAATTTCCGATATCTTGATACCAGGTGATAATGGGAATGGACATTTTCACCAGAACAACCAAGTTGCACAAGAAAATGCAGGACTTCAGAAAAGAGACACAACTACAAGAACTCTGGTGTGATAATTTGGGCAGGTACTTGTGCCATGATGTTTTGTATGACAAATGTATAATGTGAAAACATAGCTTATGCAACTCTGAAATAGATACGGTATACAAAAACTGAAACTTAAGTTTATCTCTTCTTTAGTTTTATTAACAAAATTAAACAAAATACAATGTAATGAAGTATACATTGTCAATTTGTCTTAACCTTAACCAAAGATGGTCACAAAGGCTATAACGAATGTTAATAGAACAAAAACAAATTAAAAGCCATTGACATCAATAAAAATAACAAACGGGATGAACAAACATTTCTTTAGTCTGAAATGTTTTGTGGTATTTTTGAATGATGATAACTTATTCTACCTAACATTATAATTAGTAATAAATTTGCGGATGCTGTACATATTGAAGAAATGCAACTGTAAGTTATCATACTGCAGCTGCAAGTTATCATACTATCTGATTCTAATGGGGGAATCAAAATTATGTTTTTCTTTAATATTTCTTATACACATTCAACTTATAACTTTTGGGAAAATCACCTTGCCACTATTCCATCAGCTGTATGAGTGTATTTCGGATTGTATAATGGGTAACCAATATTTCAGATTTGGTACAAAATCAGTTTTATACATGTATTTGAATACAATATTCAAAATATTTAAATTAGAATCTGAGAAATGTAATGACACATATTAATTTTAACCAATCTCTCCTGCTTTTGTTCAAAACAATGGAAATCTGTACCAACTCATTATTCAGGAAATAAATTAACGGATATCTATCAATATTTGATAGTTATATTTATTATTAAATTTCTGGGAATGCAATTACTTTTGCACATAAATAGTTAAACAAAACTAACAAATTCGTGGAATTTATATTCCCCGCTTTTGCTAATCAAAGATCCATAACTCCGCCAAATAGGATCCAATGAAAGTGCTGAGCGAATCATCCGAACCCTTGGCACATGTGACCAAATTACAAAAAATATCGCATAAGATTTGTGGCAGTTACAGTCTGCACCAAAACCTTAAGAAGCCACTGGTCCTTTTGGCCTATATAAAACTTAAAATCGCTGGCCCCAACCAATTTCCACGCCCCCCTTCCCCCAACCAATTAGAAAAATTATGAACTCAAAGGAAAACTAGAAGACAGCTGGAGCTGGAGTGGGTTTTAAGCTTGTTTATTTGTTTTCAGTGTTACTGCAAAATGAACAATATTTTAAGATCAAGATTCATAATCAGATCGGATCAGATATCCGATCGGAACCCTTGGAGTATCGAGGATGGATACTTATGGGAGTTATTGCTACCTTGCGATACAAGTCAAGAGAAAGCTTGCTTCCTCGCGTCTATGAAAAGTCTTTCCGTTTTTTGTCTATTACTTCATAACCTTGCAATTTTGGTGTGTTTATTGCTGTATAGTGTTTTTTATAAACAACATTTTAGTTTAAATTATTAGACCGCATGAGCGAAGGTTTTTATCGTATGCAACTTAAGATTTACCTTGCAGTATTTTCATTCCCAATTCCGTGTTTTCCTTTGTTGCCTCCGACTGTACCATTGCTTCGTACTTTTCTATTCTTCGTCGCTTTTTCTTTTCAACCTTAATCATTATTCGGCTAACACGGCGTCTCGGGTGGTGGAATATTCAATGTTGAACGTCACATTGCCTCTTAGAATTGTTTCATCAATTAATATAGATACAATTCCCCAATTTGTGCGATTAAGTTGTCTGCTTCATCGTTGCTCATTTCTATCAAGTCTGTATCTATCAAATTTCAAGCATTTAGATCAATTTTATAGTTTTGGTGCGTGAATGATTATGTATGTACTAACCAGAGAGTGAGTAGACCTAATGCAAGTATGACTATAGCAGCTTTCATGGTTGTTTGTGAGTGCAAATACTTACCACGGGGAAGTCGACCATTCGGATGTTAACAAGGGATGAAATGACACGATTGCGGTAAGTATGAAATGTCTATCTTGGACAGAGAAATAATGATACAGGGCATTGCAAAGCGATGAATGAATATCTATAGAGATTTTGGAAATCTAGAATGATATTGTTCTATAGTGATAAGGAAGAAAAGGTGAATAGTTGGTAGAATGTGTTAAAATCGTGTTAGTTTTACCGAGCGAGGAAAAGAGACGTCCGGTAGGCACGCATGCGCAATCCAGTTTTGTCTTGTTTCAAAAACAAAAAAGTGGTTAATTTGTTTAAATTTTTATTCAGTCTTAACATTTTATCGTTCATTTTTTTATATCGAATTACCTCCCCTTGACCGATTTTCTTCATTCCTATGCCAGTGCCTATTCCCGTAACAAATGAATTGACGCTAGTGTTTTCTTACTATCATTTTATACTGATACAGAGGGTTTTTGCCAGCTTTTGGGAGAAGGATCCTGAGCAAAAATTGAAAATATTATCGGTGTTTTTTAAAAATGGGAAAATTATCATAATCATTTCAATTTAAGCCCGACTCAAAATATCCATTAACTTTTAGTGTCAGTGTTCAGTAATTTAAAAATAATAAATTGATCATTTCAATCATTTTTGATAGTGTATGTACTATACAAGAAAACATGAATATACCGCAGTCTCCCAAAACATGCACCTCACACAACATACCAGCAACACACCGCATACATGGGAGGCCGTCCTTGCCTGAACATGGCTGTTGATAGGACGTTGATTTATCAAACAAACAAACAAACAAACAAAAGATACTGTATGTAATTTATATTGCATGTTAAAGATATTCCACCGCTGACAAACAGTATGTTTCTCTATCAAAAGCAAGAGCAGACGAATTAGTATTTTTGTTCAGTTACAAAAGTTACTTACTTTACACATTACCACGATTAAAAAGTTTGAGCTTCTTATTTCACTTCAAGATTAAAATATAGAAATATTCTATTGCGATCAGAAAAAATTCTGTGGCACTATGTCCTATATCAAATGAAGTTCTGATTGTGCATCCACCAAACGCAAAATAAGTTTTTAGGTCATCTGACACGAAGGGTCAGGATGACCTATAGTCGTCATGTTTCGTCCGTCGTCGTCCGCCGTGCGCCGTGCGTTAACTTTTCACATTTTGAACTTCTTCTCAAGTTCTACCGGTGTGATTTGGCTGAAACTTGCCTGAAATTATCCTGACATGGTCCCGACAAAGTTTCCTTATTTTTCGGGTCGATCCGAAATCCAAGATGGCCGCCACAGCCGCCATCTTGAAAACACATTTTGAACTTCTTCTCAAGTTCAACCGGTGCGATTTGGCTGAAACTTGCCTGAAATGATCCTGACATGGTCCCAACAAAGTGCTCTTATTTTTCGGGTCGATCCGAAATCCAAGATGGCCACCACAGCCGCCATCTTGAAAACACATTTTTGAACTTCTTCTCTAGTTCTACCGGTGCGATTTGGCTGAAACTTGCTTGAAATGATCCTGACATGGTCCCGACAAAGTGTTGTTATTTTTCGGGTCGATCCGAAATCCAAGATGGCCGCCACAGCCGCCATCTTGAAAACACATTTTGAACTTCTCAAGTTCTACCGGTGCGATGTGGCTGAAACTTGCATGAAATGATCCTGATATGGTCCCGACAAAGTGTTGTTATTTTTCGGGTCGATCCGAAATCCAAGATGGCCGCCACAGCCGCCATCTTGAAAACACCTTTTTAACTTCTTCTCAAGTTCTACCGGTGCGATTTGGCTGAAATTAGCCTGAAATGATCCTGACATGGTCCCGACAAAGTGTTGTTATTTTTCAGGTCGATCCGAAATCCAAGATGGCCGCCACAGCCGCCATCTTGAAAACACATTCTAACTTCTTCTCAAGTTCTACCGTTGCGATTTGGCTGAAATTAGCCTGAAATGATCCTGACAAGGTCCCGACAAAGTGTTGTTATTTTTCGGGTCGATCCGAAATCCAAGATGGCCCCCACAGCGGCGGCCATCTTGAAAACACATTTCGAACTTCTTCTCAAGTTCTACAGGTGCGATTTGGCTGAAACTTGCATGAAATGATCCTGACAAGGTCCGGACAAAGTGACATCATGCTTTGTCCGTCGTCGTGCGCCGTCCGCCGTGCGCCGTCTGCCGTCCGTAAACTTTTCACATTTCAATCTTCTTCTCAAGTTTGACCAGTGGGATTGAGCTGAAACTTACCTAAAATGATCCTGAGATGGTCCCGACAAAGTGTTCTTATTTTTCGGGTTGATCCGAAATCCAAGATGGCCGGCATCTTGAAAATACATTTTTAACTTCGTCTCAAGTTCTGCCGGTGCGATTTCGCTGAAACTTGCATGAGATGATCCTGACATGGTCCCGACAAAGTGTTGCTACATTTACATCTCTGGTTTATCCCAAATCAAAGATGGCTACCATGACACTATATCTAATTAATTTCCTATATGATTATTGCCAAAGTAGTCAGATGACCGTTAAGGCCCTTGGGCCTCTTGTTTGATATTATTTTTTGTGGTAATTACAAATATACATACACGATTAAACAGCAAATATAGTTCAAATAATGAGTAGCGTTTATACTTTGTCGGCGATGGAGCGTCCAAAATAAAAAAAAATTTAAAAAAAAAACTTGTAACGTATAAATGTAACCGATCAATGCAGAAATATGGCAGAATACAAACGCATTATGTAAATTTTCAAAGACGTTTGAAAATGAAACATACTATACACAAAGTACAATGTATGGATTCAAACAAAATATAAAATTTACAACCAATACTTAACAAATTAAATAGCAGGCGAAAATCTCTGGCTCAACCCTACTGTCACTTACCACAGGACTGACACATCATGCTAACTATACCAGACTGTTGCTGTTGCTGTTTTGCGTCCGTACCTCAGTTAGTTTACCTGCGTTCCCGGCCAGCCGACTCACCTGTCATGGCCGCCATTTTTCTTGTTCATTTGATTGCAAAGTCCCAAAAGTGGTGGAATTTAGCCACTGAAATCGGGGCACTTCCACGAACTTAAACTATTAAAAAATGATGTGTCCAAAGTGGAATGGACTCATACAGGACATTAGATATTAATTACTGATACCGGGAGTTTTGACTTATTTTCACGATTGGGGAAAATAGTAACTAAATTTGGGAAAATACAGTGCTATTTTTCAATTGGGAATAGGTTCGTTTACGGACCCTATAAAGGCCTGTCAAAAAACCTGTGATAATGATAATAACAGAAAGCATGGCTATGGGTCGGAGTTCATGTCAGTGCAATCTGATTGGATCATGAATGATCTAATTTAGGATTGGACTGCACTCCTAACAAACACTATGAAGTCCCATCCGGTTTCACCGGCAGGGGACTTAAAATACCTATGGACCATAGCAACTATGAGAAATCAATTATATTAACATGACATATTCAAATTACAGTACATTGATATGAAAAGATTAACAGAGCGAAACAAAAATTCCAGAGCGGCTGTAAAGGTTCATTTTTCATTGTTCTAGAAAACACATTCCAACTGATTTAGAAATCACATGACTGCTGTATACCTATAAGATGCACATGTATGTTCCTATTCCGTGAACAAAAGACATCAGTTGGCTAATAAATTTCATAATTTCATAACTAATTTATATCAAATATCAGGTGACCGTTGAGGCCCAATAGACTCTAAGTTCCATATCGTTTTTTATTTTACGTAGTTCTAGAAAACACATCTGATTTAGAAATCACATGATTGCTATGAAAAACGCAATAGTAAACGTGACGGTTATTAACAAAAATACAACAAAGAATATCAAATCTGTCGTCTTTGCTATCATCCGCCAAGTGGGTAACTTTGCACTGTTCGTCGTCTTACAGTCTAATACATGTTCTGTATTCAATTCAGATTCCTCCGTTCTTTCCATTGATCCTACTTCATGTACCGATGAAATATTTTCTCCGCCTTTTGTAGTTTGGCCTTTATTATTGTCGCTGCCCTGTTTTCCGACGTCAAGGTGTTTGGTATTTATTCTATTACTTCTGAAAATCAGTCGTAGGCACATAACAGGTCTGGTGATATATTGCGGAATTGGCTGGTCGGTATCATCCTTATCATAGAGCCTTGTTTGAAATATGTTGGCAATCACAATCAGGACACTGCAAACAAGTATAAACAATATGTAGAAGGCCAGAATAGACATTGGATAAGACGTGGGAGGCATTCTATCACTCACCACAGTCATGTATACTGTAAATGCCAGTAACACTGTGATACTGTAGGAAGCCCTCTCTCCTGAATTAAACGGAAGAATAAACACAAACGGATTCACAAGGGCTAACATGATAATCGGGATTACGACACTGATCATGAAATTCAAATGTCGCCGCTTGACAGTAAAGGAGTATTTTGCCATATGAAATGTGCCAGTCAAGACATGTGTCGTTGAGCCTATTACATCCCATTCGCTGTTTGTGGTATAATATCTAAACAGCATAGTCGGTGATGGTATTGTCAACGTCACTTGTTCTGCACTGAAACCCCATGGACTGATGTTAAGTGCACATGTGTGTTGGTCAAATGGAAATTTAGAAATATCAGGTGTGCACGTTGCCTCTAATACCGCACCAGGCATCCACAATACCCTGCCGGTGTGTGTGACAGTTACCTGGTGATATTGGTGACTGATCGGTTTGCTAGATTCGACAGGATTCAGAAGAAACATCTGAGGGAGCCACACTTTATTTTGACTGAATGTCAATGATGTCTTGTTATCGTACGAAGCGGCATTCCACACCAAATTGTCGTCATTCCAGGAAATACTCAAAATTATTACCATGTCAATCGTTCCTGCTACTTCATCGAAATCATTGATAGAAATAGCATCTAGGTCCATGGATACAGCAACCGGCCTCGACTGGTTTTTAACAGGAATCACATCTTTGGAATAATTAAGAAACAAATCCTGAAGCAGTAACTTTGTATTTTCTATTGTAGTCGCATTTGTCACTTCTACCACATACACCAAAATCATTAAAATCAGTAGAGAACTTTCCATTTTGCATTCGTAAACTGTAGGTAAAACTGATATTACACTTACTATGATACACATTGCTGATACCCTAATGGCAGACTATAGGTGTTTGTGAAAGTTTATTATTATATCCCGTGATTTTTACCGATATTGATGACCTACAAGAGATAGACCATCCCATTACTTATGACCAGACCTGACTGAACAACGAGTTAGGCGTTCTTTGTAGACGGTGCATTGGATTTACTGTTAATTGACGTACATAATACGGGCGATACTTTTGTTGACAAAACCATATGCGTGGTCATAGAAATGGAACTCCGAATCAATGTTTGAACTGTAAGAGTACTGTCACGAAATAGGGGTAAATATTAATGGTATTGATTTGTGTTATTCTCTTTGAAAGTATTGTAAAATGTATCAAAAATAAGCAAACAAAATTTATAGAGACAAGGAAATAGATAAGATCATAAAGAGAGAGAGAGAAAAGAGTCTATTAACAGCGGGTTGTGTGATGTTTTTGGTGACTGTGGTTTGGAATGCCACTGAAGCATGCCACCGCAGACACCAATGAATGGCAACAAGAGGCCTTGACGGTCACCTGAGTGCTGATACAGAAAGAGCATTGCAAAAGTTGTTAAGTCTGTTAAAAGCATTTACGAATTAGAATAAACTTTAAAGTTGAACATTTGTATTAGAATTTTTATTTTTTGTTTTTCATTTTGATAGTTTGTGTATTATGTTAAAAAACCTTATGCTTAAAATTCCAATTTGCTTCGCCAACGTTTAACAACAAAACCAAACGAGAAGTCAATCAGTGTCAGTGATTTTATGAATTTCCCTTTTTAATCTTTGAAGATTATTTGTTTCCAACAAACCTGTGAATTCAGAAGAAGATTTTTGAAATTTTACCTATTTTGGCCCCGCCCCTCTGGTCCATGGGGGTCAGCCAGGACCAATATGGATATGGTGTTAAAATGCTATTTCAGGATAATAATTCTAACCCAGTTTGACTCATTTCCTATTAAAACTAAGCAAATAATGTTCATAAATGTGTTTTTCTTATATAAACTATTATAAATTTGACTCCCTCCCTAGGGGAAAATCTGAAATCCCAGGGCCATGGAATTCACACATTTTGTAAAGGGCCTTAAGACCTTTCATTCTATGAAGAGTATTTGGTTCCATCGAATCTGTGAATTCAGAAGATTTTTGAAGTTTTAGCCTATTTTGGCCCCGCCCCTAAGGCCCATGGGGGTCGGCCAGGACCAATATGGATATGACGATAAATTTCTATCTCAAGCTAAAAATTCTAACCCAGTTTGACTAATATCTTATGAAAAATAAGCAAACAAATTTCATAAATATGTTTTTCCTATATAAACTATAGTAATCTTGACCCCCTCCTCAGGGGGAAACATGAGACCCCAGGGTCATATAATTCACAATTTTTGTAGAGGACCTTAAGACCTTTCCATCTATGAAGAGTATTTGATTCTACTAGTTCCAGAATTTCAGAAGATTTTTGAAGTTTTAGCCTATTTGACCCCTTTTGGCCCCGCCGCTAAGGCCCCTGGGGGTCAGTCATGGAAAATGTGTTAATAGGATTCAATGGCCATCTCATAGGGATAATTCTGACAACATTTGACTATTTTTTTTTATTATTATTAATAACTATTTAATGCTCCAAAATGTGTTTTCACTATATAAACTATAGTAAACTTAACCCGCTCCCCAGGGGGTAACCTGAGACCCAGGGTCATATAATTCACAATTTTTGTAGAGGGTCTCGAGACCTTTCTATCTATGAAGAATATTTGAATCTACCACATCTGCAAGTGGAGAAGATGTTTTTTGAAATTTTAGTCAATTTTACCATTTTTGCCCCTCCCACAGCCCCCAAGGGGGAGGGGGTCATATAATTCATTGATTGGCCTTATGCCTTAGAAGGTTTGTGCAAAATTTCATTGAAATTGCTTCAGCGATTTTGAGAAGAAGACGAAAATGTAAATTGTTTAAAAACACACGACGGACGACGCGCGACTACGGACAAAAGGCGATTAGAATAGGTCACTTGAGACTTCGTCTCAGTTGACCTAAAAAATCGATGTTAATTTAAACTATAACAATAAAAGCCTGCTAACCAATTATCATAAATCTTCATATTGAATGGTTAATTAGAATACGTCCTATTATCATCCCTGCAGGTATGACGTTAGAATTGTACCTGCTGTCCCATGAGTAAAAGATGACTAAATATAGGATCTTGTCTTCTCTATTGTTCCTTACTGAATTTATAGCTCTTCCTTACGTCTCCCTTGAAACCATCTCTCTTTTGGCTTTATGTTGAGCGCTAGCCCCTGTGAGGTAGGCTCTGGGTTCTTTCTCCTTGCCGAGACACATCATAGTCAA
Source organism: Argopecten irradians (assembly GCF_041381155.1). Classification (NCBI taxonomy): domain Eukaryota; kingdom Metazoa; phylum Mollusca; class Bivalvia; order Pectinida; family Pectinidae; genus Argopecten; species Argopecten irradians. The sequence continues at coordinate 38,057,386 of NC_091138.1, read as the reverse complement.
CAAAAGTGGTATTTTCTGCTTAGCACTCAGCATACCTGGAGTGGAACGACTGGTTCGCCCGTTGCCGGTATAATGTGACCGAATGGGATGTAGCACTATATAAAGGGCAAAAGTTCCACAGTTCCACTATACAAGACACAACACGAATACATCGCAGTCTTCTAAAACACGCACCTTGCACTTCACACATGTTACAAACCGCATATATGGGAGGTCGTCCTTACATGACCCTGGCTGTTAATAGGACGTTAATTAACACAAAAACAATAATAATGGGACATAAAGCCTAATCAAACAACTATTATTTTGCTTTCTTTAATTGTGAGTGAAATTGAAGTGATCAATATACCATACAGTATTGTTTGTTTGTTTGATTAATTTACGTCCTATTAACAGTCAGGATTATGTAAGGACGTCCTCCAATGTTTGTTGGGAGACTTCGGTATGTTCTAGCCCGAGATACTCTGGCTCAGGTCATCTCCGATTCAGACTACTTACAAAATATTACCACTGAGTATCGCCACTTACCTTGGTCTTTTCAACAAATGAATAATAAATCTTCTCATAGACATCCATTTCATCACAAATGCACGTTCTATTATGTCAACACAGTACTTTCTTTTCCGCAGCTTTAAATTTCCCTCGTCGTCGTTGCCATTTTTTAGTAGTATGCAAATCACATTAATGTCGACGGATTACTATATTTGGGTCTTCATAATATTCATTTGTTGAATAGGCTAAGGTTAGTGGTGCTTCTCGGGGGTCAGGCTGAATCGGAGATGACCTGACCCGATACCAAACGGTGTCGACTTATTCCAGGTTTTCGAGTACTACTGCGCTCTGGCCCTAAACCAGAAATCTATCTGTCATAATGTCTTACGTGTGGTGTCAGGGCCAGAGTATCTCGGGCTAGGTATGTTCGTGTTGTGTCTTCTTGTATAGTGGAAATCTTGCCCTTTTGATAGTGCTATATCACTAAAGGATGCTGCCGAAAACACCAAGCTACACATGTGCACCCCACCCGGTCACAGTATAATGACAACGGGCTAAGCAGGGGCAGATCTCTATCACTTTTACAGACGTTGGTATGTCTCGGCCAGGGGACAGAACCCTGAGCCTATCTCACAAGGGCGTGCAGTAATCGTTTCAGACGCGAAATAAACAAAATACATTGTTATTATAATAAATATGTAAACCAAATATCCCAGCTATAGTTCAACTTTACAAACATCCGAACCATGCATTGCCCTATACGCATTTTCACGACAGTGTTCAACAAAATCAAAATGAGTAAATTTGATAAAAATATTGAAGACGTACAAAGTTTTGCATGTACTATGTAGCTACCGTTCTAATCAAACTTATTGGAATTGTTCGGGCAAAACTGCGGCAGATGGAAGTTTGTAGGTTTGATCGAATGACAGTGCAATAACAATAAGAACTTTGGACCTATAATCGTTTAAATCACGACGGTAACTATATATGCCTGACAATAACTACCTGATGATATATCCTGCCTTGACCAATTCGTGTTTTGTTGAAGTTATTCCCCTTTTGCCTAAGGTCTTCTGTAAACGTGTCAAATCTATGTTATCTCGTTTTTTGTTGGAAATCCATTGTTTCATTAAAAGAGTTTGTCCTGCTGTCAATAAGAATTTGTAATAGCCAAATATCCCTAATGTATCTGAAGGATTATAAGTAGAACAAAACTTGTTTGTTTAGACATGTCATAGATAAAAGGAGTAAAAATTTTGACACTTGAAACCTTTGACCTGATTCGGGCCCTGATCATGCACACATACATATGTACGTCTAGTACAGTGTGTAAATAGCGTATATCTAGTATTGTAATTTGCATATCGGTATCAATTGTTTATTATGTGCTATTTGGAGAATTCAATTAATACGTTTGGTGATTTAAAAAACAAATCGATACTGTTCTTTGTTGCTCGATCACCGTGGCCAGCACAGAATATTTACATTTATAACAATTTCACATAAATGGTGTATACATGTAATTTTGGTATTATCTGGAAATGAAATGTTGATATGTGTTAAGGTCCTCTATATCGGTCATTAGATCTCGGTCACCTTAATAATAATATTAATATGATATGACAACATCATGTTGATATTTATATGACGTTTAATTAACTATATCAATCATCATATTTTGGGAGAGTCTTTAAACTTCTCGTATTGATGAAATACTATTTGAAGGGCTTGTCATTGAGTCTATAGTAACTTTATAGACGATGCTTTATTTTGTCGTAGTCGATGGGTTTTTTTTTTATCTCTGGACAATATGAAAAACAGTTGAATACATCGATAGATCTTTGGCATTGGTCAGACAACTATGTTGTTTGACCGTTCGGTCTGTGACTTTGACCTTCCATTGATGATAAACAAAAATATATGGATGGTACGTTATATGACCTTACCAAGACAACAAAGCGTAAGGATGCTTTTTGGTAAATTTCTCCCGACCACAATGTTTACTAAAAACACGGATTCTTTTATGACCTTGATCAGATGGCAATGTTATACAACATACACGGTGATTCTGTGACATTACCCAGACGATAACGGGTAGCAAAATGTCAGTATTGTTTTATGACCTTCAAAACGACAAAAAACACATGTTTCAGTGACAACGTTTAACAAAACGTGCAAAAGGGTCTAGGACCTTACCATGATGACAATGATTAACAAGGCGCGCGGTAGATTATGTGACCTTGAACAGACGTCAAACAGCATACAATGTATGTGCATATACATGTGTCACTGAACAGCCGATAAAACACCCAAACTACAATTGTTTAGTGATAATTACTTAATGATAACTTGCAACCAAATGTACAAAAGGATCCGTTGCAACGAATTACAACAAATTATGTTAACAGGGGTATGACCTTATGACCTAGATCTAGATACGACCAATACATCAATAGACAGAACACCCTACATTGCCCTGACAAGACGTATTAAAAATACATAAATTAAGCTAAAGGGACTGTGACTTCGAAAACGTCAAAAAACTACTATTTCATCTTGTCAAGTCGTATCATTAGCTCTGGGACATTTCACGGAGGATAAACATCTTAAATGTGCATTAATATCTGTGGCACTGTAACATTGGTCTGACGACCATCAATTGAAAACAAAACTATTCAATACTTCTGTTTTTACAAACAATTGGGTCTCCAGCTACCTTGACTCTGTAGTTGATAAATAACAAAATGAAGTCAAGATTTCGAGACAGTAAGCAGACATTAGATAGCCTTGACTTGATGAGGACAGTTGGGAGTACTAATCAGGAAAGAGCAGTGATCTAGACATAGATACCAGGTCGACCTTCACACTAAGTAGACGATAAACAGGACTATTCGGACACGATTATTCTAGAAAAGGGGACAGGTCATGGGTGTTGGGCACGAACTGACAGCCACGACGAAACAGAAATTCCGGGCAGTCATTAGGGTCGTTTTCGTGCAATTGTAGATACCGTTGTTTGTTTAATGCCTCCTGTTGATGTAATAAACTGCTTTGTATTGTTTATTAAAGTATTATAAGATTTTTGGAAAACAATAACGTCATCTTCAAAATATAGCTGTCAAACTGTTATATCTGAAATATGCAACCAATGATTCAACGACACTTTCAACAAATGAAAATCTCGAAACTGTGGAAGTTTTGTACATGCTGTTTTGTTGTTAAAATGTCTGAAACACTTTACATGTTTTGTACGTGGATTTGAATAGATTACTAAAGTAAAAATAAGAGGTCAAATGGTTTACCCAAGTTATGGCACATGAGCAGAACTTCACCTGTAACTTGACGATTTATATTTATCAAGGTTAAACTCACACATAGGTCTTACTGTTGACGTGTAATTCGTGGAGCTGCTTGTAAAGTTTGACAAATTATACAAAAACTTAAAGTGTCATGAAAAAAGTGGACTTGGTTCATGATAAAACATTTCTTTCGTCAAATCAGGTCTTTATGTTTACTATACTGTCTATACATGTAGCAGGTCCTTCCAACGGATTTGTCTTTATAAATCGTATAAGTTAAGCCTTTTTTACATTGGCATGAACGCGATGGTTGTTAATAATTATATCACGCAACTATGACATATAAGAAAGCGTTTCAATAAAAGAAGAAATTCTTCTGTCGGAAGTAGAAACCTTGAACATGTTAAGAAGACTTAAGAAAAAATATTTAATCGCTATATTAGATGTAAAGCATGCAGAATTGTGGGGTAAAGCCATTAAATAGTTAATTGGTATCACCTGAAACGCCCACGTATGGTTATGCTAAGAGTTCTAATAACATTTCAGACCATTTAGGGACGACATACCTGGTATACGATGTGTTGTGTATGGGGAATAAGTGCATGGCACATTGTGTGTTTTTGAAGACTAGTTGTATGTTCGGGTCGTGTCTCATTGTAATATAGTGGAACTACTGTCCGTTTTGTAATACTATTTCGCTGAAGCATATTTCAAGAGATATCGCTGCAAACTAGACGTCCCACTCTCTGCATGATGAATGTTAATTATAAGAAACTCTTATTCTATTGTACCGATTATGTTTTGTAAGGTTCAGAGACAAGAACTGAATGACTTCCTTACAGTAGCAAATGTTGAACTTTCACCGAGACGTAGTAAATTGTAATCATCGATGTTTAGTTCGATAACCTTGATATCTCTACCGTTCTTGTAAACAAAATTGTACGTCACTTTGGATACGAGCCAATCTTTCAGTTCACTCAGAGAAAATGCCAAGGTCAATAGATTATTTACATAGCAGATTCCATTTCAATATTCAACGTTCTTACACGGTCGCAGGCTGTAAATGACAATGTTAAATGCAAAAAAGTCAAGACAGTTAAACGAGTTCGTGTCTTTGCATAAAAGCTATTAACTTAACATCGTAATTTACACAATTAAGTAGCTTTACTGAATCCTACAAAACAAAATAACTTTAGGTAGTTTCACTTTTTCGTGACTGCAATAATCAGTTTACAGTTTAACATTTTGTAGATTAATTATGATTCAATATTTTAGATAAAATATATTTTGTAATAAATTAAGTAAATATCCAATGCGCTTTCATTTATTTCGCGAATGATTCATATACATTGATTACAAGTCATAACCAATGATATCGCGGAGTCAAGAACAAAACATTATGCGCTTGTTGGAATTCTTACATACCGGATATTGGCGTTGGGAATAACGATATGAGCGGAGATCTAGACACACAAAACCACCAGCGTGCAATTCCTCGTGTAAAATGCAGGTTAAGTTTTCTGTCTGTCGTATGACACAATTACTAAATTGAGTAAAATATAGCTTCAGTACAGAACTAACACATCCGGGCTAGGCGTTCCGTACATGTTTATATTTGTAGGCGGTTTTCGACATCTTACAAAATATACTTTATGCATATACCTAAATAGAATATGCACGTTATATACACACACATATATATATAAATAGCTAATTATAAGTAAATATATGTGTTATATGATTATACCGTAACGTATTTATTGTAAAGGAATCAAACTTTCGCGTAAAATTATCTTTGAACAGGTGAGCCAATGGGGAGTTCACACATTTGCAATTTGTGATCATTTTAGTTCAAAATGTCTTGTGGGAAAATAACGGATTTTATCGCAATAAATTGTACGTCTCAACAAGTAAACTTGATGAGATAGGCATTCAAAACGTAAATCGGTGTCATTTTATTTTATTAATTAACATTTCAGCATGCAACGTATTCACAAACATGGAAAGGTTTCTCAGATTATCCAGAAGTCTTTCGCAGTGAATGGCACCTTGAGTCAATACTGGGGCGACACCCTTGACATCTTTGATTAGGAGACATGGATTGACGGTTGACTTTTCCTGCCTGTTACGGTATGTTGGCGTACTATAGTGTATTAACAAATAGCCAAAGAAAAATTGTTTCATATTTTGTTTTAATGATTCTCGTAAACAAAACATATGTTTCACAACATAATTAAAATACTGTAAATATTAATCGTTAAATTCAGTTATGATTGAGCCATGCAGTGTTTAAAATTCGGACCATCCTAACTTTCAGTGATGGGTTTAACAGTTTACATCCTGGCGACATTTGAACTGACAAAACAATACAGTGTATATATCGTAATATTCCATTATTTCAGAGCAAAACATAAGGCTGTACAAGTGTCTAAATTACAATCGACAATATTAAAATTTCAATTAACAAGAGATTCCAATAGGATCTTGGCGACCACCAAAGAATGATTTATGTCTGACAATGGAAAGAGGGATCTTTTGTCTGCTTTTGAAACATACTAAAAGTAAAATTTGAGACAAACGCTTTCTGAGAAATAGAAGTAACAAACTTTAACTACCAAAATCAAAGATGGCGGCTGGTCGGAAATCCTGTTGACTGATCGGTCCCAAAATGCAATATGCACGACTAGGTCCCTAGGGGAACCTACATATCAAATTTGAGAAAGATCCCTTCAGTACTTTTTGAGGAATAGCGGTAACAAACTTTAATTATCAAAATCCAAGATTGCTGCCTGGCGGCCATCTTGTTGACCGATCGGTCAAAAATGCAATATGCACAACTAGGGCCCTAGAAGAACCTACATATGAAATTTGAGAAAGATCCACTCAGTACTTTCTGAGAAATAGCGGTAACAAAAATTGTTAACGACAGACAGACCAGATGAAAGGCGATTTTCATAACCCATCATCTGATATTAATGGTTGGCTAACAATGTCATAAAAAATCCTTCTGATAAAGTTCATAATAAAGTTATTTAAAATATTTTTTTTTATTTTAAAAGAGTACCACAACTATTTTGTCCAAGCCTTTTGTCTGACATGTTCTTTCCACAAGCAAGCTTTCATTACAAGTACATATTGGAAAGTTCATGCCCAATGTATTAATTTAATCTTTATAATGAGAAAGTATAAATTAAACAGTTATCTCTGACTGCAAAAAAAATCCATTTAAGGAAGCCTTCATTCTACAAATATCTGAGATAAAGGAGGTGTATAAGGAATGTCTAGGTTACATTATATTTGGAATAAAGTAGCCCTATCAATAGTCTATCAAATCATATCACAAAACAAGCCCATGTATTCCATTCATGTAAGAATAATTATCTATTGAAATTGAAGCTACAAATAAGTTATCTTTGGTATGAAACAGGATAATACTTAATTAACATTATCAGTAGCAAGTAAGTTATGTTTGGTATGAAACAAACTTAACAAGCAGTAACAACAATTGTGTAAGTAAACAATTGTATTTTGACATGTGTGTCTAGGTAGCACCAACAAGATCAGTATAAGGTGTCCAAATCCACAGGTAGAATGGGTTGTTATAACCGACACTAAACATTTACAATTGTATTTTCAAGCAGGTGTGACTTGTACTTTGTATGGCTGTACAAGTCTTTTTCAATTAAGAATTGATTAAATCTTTATTACAAAAAAAGTTTCTACATTTAAACAATCATGGAATTGAATATTGAATTGTGGAGAAATTTCAACATTAAAACAATTTTGGATTGAATATTGAATTGTGGAGCAATTTCAACATTAAAACAATTTTGGATTGAATATTGGATTGTGGAGCATGAGTGATACAGATAAAACACGATACCCTGATGTATGATACATGTAAAAGTTCCCTGAATACTGATGTAAATTAGTAATGCTGGTTCATCAGCTGTAAACTACTAAGTTAAAGCTTGACATTAAGTATACATAGACATAACAAATAACAACACTTAGTGCCCTACGCTACAGACATCATTAAAATTAAAACTTACCATTACTATATATTACTTGTAACATTTTATCAAAGTAAAATTAAAACATCATGCAAGCAATCAATGCCAGATGTACCATAGGTAAGACCTACTAATAAACATCTATTAAGCTTTCAAATTTAGTAAAATCAATTGATTTTGAGCCACTACCTCTGATATGCAATATCTGCTTTGGCAGACCAATAAATAAAAAATGTATTTGACTGTATCAAATAATTATAACTTGAGGTAACAACTTTACTGAACATCGGTAACTGCAATTTGACTAGTGCATATCTAACTTTACATTATATATAAATTATTTGACCATAATGTAATTAAAAACAACTTCCTTGAAGGATCACATTATCATGACTAACATTATGGTTCACTAAAACAGATATACAGAGACTTAATAATAAATATTTCATAATCAGAATGCTGACTTAAATAATCTCATACAGCCTGTGCATGTAAGGGATACCGTGGAACCCGATTATATTGAAGTCCTTGGTGAATGAAAAATCTCTTCAAATCATCTACATTTCAATATTCCATCTTTGCATATTACAGAGTTAGCTCCCTTGCGGGTAGGTATCGATTGTTACGTCATTATTTTGTGAGCGCAACTCACGTCGTTTTCTCCGAAACGTATGACGTTACGCTCTAAAACACATGACGTCACAATCAATACCTTCTCGCGAATGCAGATAACTCTGTAATATGCAAATTCGGAATAACCAAAATGAAAGACAATGCATATATGTATGTGTGAACAGAGATCATAATTCACACCAATTTTAAATTAAGTGGGTCCTACTGTCTGTATATCTATTCAGTGGAAGATTTTGGCCAACCAGCACAAGGCTTGACGAGTGCTGATCAGCAAAAATCATTCACCATGGTTTAGATATCCCTGTCTACTTGAAAGACCCTTGTTTGATTTTTTTCAAACACAAAGTAGGATAAAATATAATTTCAGATAACAGATTGCAAATTTTAACAACAAATGATATGACTGAAACATCAAGGAATGGCACTAAAAATAACATTAAACATGGACCTATATATATTACATAACTAACAAAAGTAAATTAGGAAAATATTTACTGTATAATGCATTGCAAATATTTAAATAAAATCATGAATATATTCCATTTTTTTGTGTAAATGTATGCAATATTAAAGATGCTCCACCGCCGACAGAGCATAAATGATATTCATCACTTGAACAATAATTGGTGTTTAAAAGTGTATATATATGGCTAATTAACAGAAAAAGTAATATAAAATAATCAATTTTGCCTTTGGTGCATGCGCAATCAGTACTTCATTCCATATAGGATATAGTGCCGCGGAATTTTTTCGGGATGCAATTAATTATTTTTTTGTAATTTTAACTTGAATTAAAATGAGAAGCTTAAACTTTTCAAAAGTGGTAATGGTGTAAAGTAAGTAACTTTTGCTACTGAAGAAAAATACTAAATCGCCTGCTCCTGTTTTTGACAGTGAAAAAATACCATTTGTCAGCGGTGGAGCATCTTTAAGTTAAGATAATTTTGAATACTCAAATTACTGTTAAGTTTTACATTCAGATTAGTATTCATAACACCAACATTTTATCTAATTCGATTTTCACTATCATAAATTTTCAAAAGAACATAATGAACAAGAAGAAAATGAACTTATAGCTTACATTATTGAAGCTTTTATTTAGAATTTAAAACTTTTAATGATGTAAAAAGTAATACACATGTGTAGATCTTGAGTAACATTTTAAAGTCATATGCAGATTCACATTAAAATGCCTGAAAAGATTTTAAATGTGCATGTAGCTCAAAGAGCCTGAAGAAACTTGTAACCACATATAGGAGGCACTTTAAGTCCAGCCTAGTTCTAAATTACCAACTCCCTGAGCATGGTCACCATAGCTACATAATTTTCTACACATACAAATGTACACTGTATATACATTACAAGCGATCTGACAAAATCATATGTTCAGAGCTATTTGACTATCTGCACTTTGCCTGAAGGTCTGAAGGTACTGCAATAAGGCCACAGTTTGATGACCTTTGTCATTAGCCAATCAGTACTTTTAGTTGTAACATACACTGTCACCAGAATTTCAGATAATGACACAGGTATTCTGAATCATGATAAGTTTAACAATGGCATTGGAGCTATTGCATTTTAAGCTTTCTCAGTCTTTTCATTTCCAAAGCTGAGTCAAGGACATTAAAAAACACCTCATTGACAAATATCAAAGTATTGCAGTCCTTTCAGATATTCAGGCAATGAAAAACCTCTAAAAAGATGATTTTCCTCAGACATCAACGCATATAAAAGTAATGAAGACTAGTGAACTTTCATGGCCTGTAAGCCTGTACAGATATTTTTGTTGATATCACCATCCTCTATATTGATGATGTCCATGTTATTGGTGACAGTACGATTTGAGACGGACTGAGAGTTTGTGTTCGTTGTCTGTGAGGTTACCTCCCTTAGTATCATAATCAACTTTTCCACGAAATGGTCAACATTGTCCTTACTGAAGCACATGGGAGGTTTGGTTTTGATTACATTACTATATGGCCCATCTGTACTCAATAAAATGTACTCCTCCTTCATCCTACAAGTATAATGTTTAATATCAGGTAAGTAATTGAATATCAAACCATCCAATACCAGAACAGATACAAAATATGCAATCCATGCAGGAACAACCATTTATATTCGAAAGACACACATGCATGAACACTCTGTTCTCTAAATCATAAGTTGTATAAGTACATTACGTAAAACAAGTGATCCCAGAGGGATCTTGGTGCCAACCAAAGAATGATCTATGTCTGACAATGGAAAGAGGGATCTTTTCCCTGCTTTTCAAACTATTTCAAACACACAACATATGAAATTTAAGACAGATTTTTTCATTACTTTCTGAGAAACAGTGGTGAAATCAAAGACGGAGGCCGGTTGGCCATCTTGTTGACCGATCAGTCCAAAAATATTATGCACAATTAAAGCCCAAGGGGAAGTGCGCATAGAAAATGAGTGATATCCCTTCAGTACTTTCTGAGATATAGCGACAACAAACTTAAACTATCAATATCCAAGATGGCTGCCTGGCAGCCATCTTGTTCATCGATCTGTCCGAAAATGCAATATGCACAACTAGGGCCCTAGGGGAACCTACATATGAAATTTGAAAAAGATCCCTTCATCACTTCCTGAGAAATAGTGGTAACAAGAATTGTTAACGTACGGACGGATGGACGGAAGGACGGACGGACGACGGACCACAGACCAAGGACGAAAGGCGATTTGAATAGCCTACCATCTGATGATGGTTGGCTTAAAAAGTATTCTTATATTAACATATTCCAGAATAATTTCTTTATCATTTCAACATTGTGCAAAGATTTTCAAGTTTGCATAAAACATTACCAATACATGATTCTGAACGTAGTATTTCAAATGAATTACACTTACTTATTACTTTACCTTAAACCTAAAAATGTTTATAGACATTGTTACTATATCAAGTTTAACTGTACATAAAGTTCTCTTACCTTGTGATAACTCTCTTGGCTTCCTCACTCGCTGGCTCTCGTGTCTTCCTGTCCTTCACAAGGTCAATACCCAGGAAGAGACCTTGACCCCTATGACATGAAAATGACGTATTAAGTCAATTGATTCATTCCATCTATAGCCTTATGAGGGTAATCAAAATTCAATTCAGTTAATGTAATTGATGCTGTGAAATATTAATGAAAGTTGAAGGAAAACAGTAAGAAGTAATAGGGTTCAGATTCAACATATAATCTATTTGTCACTAAATGCCTATGTTGAATGCATTGATGCAAGACTTTCTCTTCTGAAATGCCAGGTTCTGTTCTTGATCCTGCGTCTAAATCTAATATGTTTGTTTTGTTTATAAATGTCCTTGTTAAATTTGCTTTTTTCACTAAAGCATAAAGAGTAATTATTATCATTGAATGAATAATATGATATACATACCGTTATCAACAAATGCAATGGGAAGCCCTTATAATTAGACAGATATAAGATTACACTGTGCTTACCTCACTTGCCCAATTATGTCAAACTGGCTCATCAACTCTGTCACCCTGTCCTTCCAGTATTTACCAACCTCAAGGGCATTCTGTCTGAGGTTTTCCTTTTCAATAACGTCCAACACAGCCAAGGCAATGGAGCAGGATACAGGGTTACCACCATACTAAAATACAGAGTATATCAATTGTTTATAGTCTATTGCATAGAAACATTTCAATCTATTGTTTACTAAAGTATCTAAGGATTTCAACCATAGCACAAAATTAAGGTCTATGTATATCTAAAATACACCCCAACATGACCTGATACACTCAAGTATTTCTGTTACGCATATTTAGACTATATTAATTAATTAACTATTAAGTTGTAATTTTTTAACAATTGTTATGGAGATTGAATAAAGTCAAACTTCATTTACTCAATGTCAATGGGAGAATGGTAACATTTCAAGATTAGCCATGTATTAGAACAACTCACAAACAAGATCCAACTGTACATTATTATATAAACATTAAATCAGTAACCAAACAGATTTTCTTAAATGAGGCTTAGAAATATTGTTTTGCAATATGCCTGCATGTACATGTCACTAAACGTTCATAATGGGATATATGTATATAAGCTGGTAGTTTGGCCATATCCACCACCTCAAACAATGGCATGCAGTATATCTATGGTGATTATATTTCTAATCAATCTTATAATATTTATTCACTTAATTTTGTTATCTTTTTTGTTTGAGTCAATTTTATTTTATGAAGGGTTGTATATTTTAAGCTTAAATACAAACATGGCCTAGCTGTAGTACAATGTCACCAATATCAGACTGACCAGCCCATCTGTTGATTACACACAGACCGGCCATTGACCTACCGTGTTGAAGTACTCCATGCCGCTGTCCCTAAAGCTGTCTGATATCTCCTGTGTAGTGATCACTGCTGCCACAGGGTGACCGTTTCCCATTGGTTTCCCTATGGTGACAATGTCTGGCTCAACATCTAAAACATAATATACCAGTAGTCTGTACATCAGCAATGTAGGTCATAGTTGTGTAAATAAAATACAAAATTAATCTGATGAAATATTTAAAATCTGAAATCATCTCATATTATTTGCTTTTTCAGTACTTGAATGAAACACAAAAACCTATCTTCTAAGTTTTGTTCAATAAAAAAACACCAGAAAAAAAAAACAGAAATAATTTTCACTCAATATTTTTGAAGAAATACATATTGTAAGAGGTTATCATTTCTAGTTACCTTGGAGTTGGAATGCCCAGAAGTGACTTCCTACTCTACCAAATCCCACCTGGACTTCATCAGCGATACACAATCCACCAGCCTCCCTTACATACCTGTTGGAGACAGTCGAGAATGACAATGAAATGTATACACAAACAAAAGTCAGTTTCTGAAATACATGTACCAGGTATATGTTTGTGATTATAAAACCTATTTTAGTGACCACCTCAGTGTAATACCCAATTAAACCACTCTTTAAAGGTAAAAAAACCTGTCTATATCAATAAAATATCACCTGAACATTTAAACTAAAGCAAGCTGATGCAATGCGCCAGAATCAAGTGAATGTCAAGTTTAGGACAGTCAATTTCTAACAAGTTTGAAACCCTTTAATCCAGCATGTCACAGACTAATATCAGGTTTCTAGGCTCCTTTTTATTGATACAAAGTAATACATTGAAAGATCTTAGTGTATTTGACCACTGTGATCTTGAATGAAAGCCATGGAAGGTCATTCATTTCAAAAAACTTTGGTAACCCTTCATTCCAGCGTACCATTAGGTTGGTAGGCATCTTGGTTATGGACAAGAATGCAGTCAAAGATTTTAGCCTATTTGACTCTTGTGACCTTGAATGAAGATCAAGGTCATTCATCTGAACATACTTTGTAGTCCTTGATCTCAGCATGCCACAGGTAAAACATGAAGTTGCTAGGCCTCTTTAATCAGTTATTGACAAAAAAAGTGTTCAAACATATTAGCCTGTTTGGCGACTATGAACTTGAATGAAGGTCATTCATTTGAACAAACATGGAATACGTTCACCCAAACACATGTTACAGACCCAATATCATGACTATGGGTTTAACGTTTTTTGAGAAGTCCTTTAAAGGAAAGTTAAGGACCACTGCACCACATTTATTATTCAATTGGGCAGGTGAGCTAAAAAACATTATACAAAATTGGGGTACATGACTACCTAAAATTGCTTGACTGACACACATAAGGATGTGTACTGAAATGTCTGTTTATATTGGCTAAAACAGCAGCTTAACGGTATGTGCGGGAATACCATACACAAATGCATTGTGCAACCATAAATGATACAAGGATACATTACTATTGATCCAAACTATGGATACAAGAACATGTCATAATTGTAAACTATGAGACCCTATTGATCTGAAGTTGAATAAATATTAGTCAAACAGTCACCATCTGTCTTCAGTGTTAGATTATAAGACTCTTTCATATGTGGATATGAAGGATAGGGATATTCTACCCGAGGGTCACAAAATGTAGTAAAACCCGAGGCTTGCCAAGGGTTTTGCAACATTTTGTTAACCCGAGGGTAGAATATCCTTATCCTTCATATCCACTTATGAAAGAGTATTTTTCTTTCATGCCTCTATGTTTTATTGCAATTTTACAAATACAATGTATAATATCCCGCCATTTTGAAATAAATTCGAAGAAAACTATGACTGCAAGTCAATTTTTCCAAACATGAAAAATTACGTGATTTTTCAACACAAACGTAAGTCGTAACGTAATGAGGCTTTATTGCATGGGTAGCCATGCAATACAGCCTCAGGCGACATGAGTGTATTGCCCTAGACCAGCCAGTATTACACCCGTACGTATGAAAGAAAATTAAATACAGCCTCTTTAACTCTTTTCAGTGACCGTTTGTTGACCCCAACAATTATAATCCGATAAAAGAGTGTGTAGAATTACTGTTACAAGGTCAATAACGTGACACTAAGTCAGAACAATACACGGACTCATTCAGGATTGAGAATGCTATGATAACATTTATATCTTATCACGAGTACTCCAGATGCAGCTTTATTCCTTTGTCATTCGTTTTAATTACACAGTATTTTAATTTCATACATTGATGCAGAATCCCTTCTTCCACATATCATAAAGTTCATACAGTGTATGTATAAATTTAAAATTCTACTGCTCAGAATTCATGTACAAGTAAATGCTTGGTATAAGAAGGAGATAAAAACAAAATGTGGACACCACACTATACATTATACAGTGTAACATGCAAAGTATTTTGTAGTTCGGAGTACTGGTGTGGCAGGACTAGTAGTAATGGTGCCAACTCTTATAATCAATACTGCCAAACATCATCTGTGTCTAATGTACTATCCCAATACAGCAGCAGTTTCATTGGAGACAATTTCTTAATACCAGACATTCCAATATAAAAAATGTCAAAATTACTTGTTTGGTATTCCAGACAGTTGCTTTAAAATTTCTTCTAGAAGCCAGCATATTACACAATTCAATTTAGAAAAGATGTTTCATGCATATTTTTTCATATTTCTGGTAGTCTAAATTGAGCAACTGGGAGGTATAATCAATAGCCCTCCAAATACTGCACATGCTACCTTGGTCTCAAACTTGTGTGTTACAAATATATAGCATATATTAATATAATTTTATATAGAACTGTACGAAACATTAAAACATATATCGAAACTTAGTAGGATTTAGATATAATTGAACCAACACCAATTATGGTGGTTGAATGTGAGGTACGTTCCTCTACTCCTCCGCTGGATACCAGAGGTATATCAAGTCCATGGTTGTTGGGTGTCTTTGGAGGCATTCAGTGAGATAGCACTATAAAAAGGGCAAGAGTTCCTATATAACAATGAGACACAACATGAATATACTGCAGCCTCCCAAAAAGACATACACACACCTAAGACACACAACAGGCCCCATACACAGGAGGCCGTCCTTAAATGACCTTAGCTGTTATGTGTACATCACGTGACAGAATACTGGATTCTGATTGGCTACACACATCGCTACTCTTTGCAATAGTGCCCGAGCAAGCGGGCACTATTGAAGTGACGCGAAATTGAACGTGAATGTATTGTGACGTCACCATTACATGACGTCATTATACAGTTGCGCTTCGACCAAGACGTCAAGATGGCGGACAGGCTGTTGTGTGCGGGGATGAAGCAAATGTTGCTTTTCTGCAAAAGACAGTTACTCATGTTCTATATTGATCTACTTTTAAATCTTCGTGAAGCTGAATCCTGTTTTATAGAAACACAGATTTCTGCGACAATTCATATGTTGTACTGTATAATGTAACAACGTGGTGTGGAAATGGAGATAGCGTTGTGAGGTGTCGCTTGACGTGCTTCTGTTACGATGACATGAAAACGGGTCTCATGTGAGGGTGATGTACTAAACCTATTATGATTTGGCTCAGGCACTATTCCATCCCTAGACAATACTATGAGGCCATAGTGCCCTCTCAACCAGGCCATAATAGATAAATAGGACATTAACTAAAACTGTCACCAGAGCGGACAACTTAAATATCCCCGCTTTACAAATTTAGTAATAATTCCATTAATAGCTCAGGGACATTGCAGAACCCTATATAGTTTACTCAAATCCCCTTTATGTAAGGGTTCTGTTTGCAAGATTTTATCAAAATCATCCAAGTAGTTTAGGAGGAGTTCGTCGGACAAAGTTATGTCTTAACAGACAGACGGACAACCCAATTCCTGTATACCCCCCACTTAACTGTCTTTGTTGGGAGGATATAATAAAACAATGTAACCAACCATCCAGATAATTTTGCAGTCTGAAATTGATATATTATTAATTAGAAACCAATCTAAATATACAATTTGAGATGCAGCGTAGCCGGACATACTTGTAAATAGCCTTGAGGTAGCCTGGAGGAGGAATGACCTGCCCACCACAACTCAGCATGGACTCCGCAATGTAGAATGAAACATTCTTGCCATCCTCTTGGATCTTTTGTATTTTGTCTTGGGCTTCATTGGCATATAACTGTGCCATGTCCTGTCCAGGGTAGTCAGAGTCACGGAATCTGCCACGATACACATCTGGACACGATAGCTGTGAACAGAAAAATACCTTAAACTGAGTTCTGTTTTTATAAACAAAATGTATATCTCCAGTGTAATGGCAAATGAAATCCCATTGGCTTACACTTTTGAAGGTTTTTGCAAAAAAATATCTTAAAGCCACACTATACGTAACTATCAACAAAAAAAACAACCCCGACATTGTTAGTATTTGTAGATGTAGTTGAAATTAAATTATATCAAAGAATATTAATAATGATTACTTAATGACTTTGGTACAGCAGTTGTTGAAAGTCGATACTTGTAAACATGCCTTCATTTTAAGTGGTCACCATAGAAGTTAGATTATTTCCGAACGGAAGTCTGAAAGTTTGTAACCTATTCTCAGAAGAGTTCGGACAGATGTTACATAATTACAGTAGTCCCATGACGTTCTCGGCAACGACATTACAATGTCAGTTTACTTCGGCTTGTTTGATTAAATGGGACCCACCTAGCAATGTTCAATATTTATTTTATTTTCATGAAAAGTTTCTGAATAATTATCGCTCATCTTGACTTCGATTAAGTCCTGTCTCTGCATCATTTACAACAGGATTTTTTTCAACATTCTTCTAAATCATGAAAACAAGAAGACAACTACGGATATTGGTACTTTAATTGACCTCTAAACTTTCGGGTCAAGGCCAAACTGCCATAGCACAATACAATGCCATTGTCCAATAGTAATTTAGGTATCCTCTAGATATCATACATGTATTTCAAATGGCACAAAAGGTATAATACCAAGAAATATATTTAAATATGGCATGACATCTTGTCTCTCTTCTTCTCAACCAAATAAATATATAATATGTAACCTAAATTTGAAAACTACGTGGCATTTACGAGGGAGCATTTCAGCTTCACTGTCATGTATCTGTCAATTAGCAGTTCAAACCATTTGACAACTTAAGTTAGTTATGCGAGTGTTGTTGTTAGTCAGTCATTATCACCTATAATGATACTGATACAATATTGACAAATTATATCGCTGAAATCACTGTATGATGAAATATCCCAAAAGAGAAAGAAAATCAGTTCCATACAAATTCTATTGACACAACATATCTGCAGATATAGAACCATTAATTATCCTGATTATATTGGTTGGTATTATAGTAACTGTAGAATTGCTTTATGTTTACACAGTGAAACCTGATTTACACTAAATCAATATTAACCGTAAGTCAACATATCTAATGTGACAGCATATTGTAAAGTTTGAGTCAGTGTCTCTCCGGGATGAAGTAAGATTATGTCAATTATGCATTTCTGTTGTATTATGATTATATATATATGAAGATACTGCATTTATTTTCACTGATTCAATCGTGTAATTTGAAAATGAAATGTTCTACAACAGATCAGATGTGTATTCAGAGGTGGTTCAGTTTAAGTCAGTGGTCAGGAAAGCTCCTGAGTCATGTAATGTAGTTTGACCTTTATACACCTTTCTGTACATTAAGGTATTGTCTTCATTCAATCCATATCCATTGATTTTGTTAGTCTGTTGGTCAGTAAGTAACATTAACAGAGTATTTCATCACACCAGTAGTCTAGGCTACAATGCTTGCATTAACACATGTTTCCCTCGCAAACTCCCTGAAGACAATACTTCTATAGAAATAAGTCTTGGACAGCTGTATACCAGCCGATACAACCTTACACAATACACATATATCACGGATGGCTGTATAGTCAAGGAGCAGTACTAGGGTCTGTAACCATCAGATCTAATTTGATAAATTATTCTGAAATTCTGAGGTGGCTCAGGCTAACAGCATGCCAATAAACATACAGGAAAAGGTTGTATTTTGATGTGGGTTAATTAATATTAACCTGCCTTGTTGGATCCTACCTATACTCATATTTCATATATATTGGATTCTACAATGTAGCTGATTATTCAGCCTAGGTCACTATGAACCTGTTATTCAAGGAATCATCATCATATTGACCTTGACCTTTGAACAAAAGTTAATAACATGTGGAATACTCTAACAGATATAAGAAAACCTTTCATTTAAATGGCCTTCATCTTTCAACCTTTTTGCATTGAGTTTTCCTCTTTTAGTTTTGCCTTTGACCTTTCGTATTTTATTAAAGGCTGTTCTTCTCTAACTGATATATAACAAATGAAATCCTTTCCTTTGTATATAGCCTTCATCTTTGACCTTAGCTTCACCATTGGCATTTTATAAATTTTAATATTATTTATTGGACTTTAGTTAAATTCTGCTCATAACCTTAAATTTATATATTGTTTGTAACTAACGTAACAGTTGTAATCTTATAGCATCACTACAGAAACCATATAAATTTAAAATCCTTTTTAACATTTTTCACAAATTTGATGCTTTTGAAACAATTCCTTGCAGGAGTTTTAAGAACAGTGATATTCCACTACAGTCCAAGGTGTTGCATTCTTAGCAGCTATTCTAGGTTTTAATTGTTAAACACCAGTACTAATGTTGTAAAATTAATTATTGATGCAGTATTTGACATCAGGCAAATGAACGTAAACACAAAGTAGGCTATATATTATACCTGTTATATTATGAAGCCTCTGAGAAATAACAGAGATAACAATATAGTGGGGGTTTAGTCTACCACACCTGGTTTGGTGTATACCATTACATAATCTGTCTATCTCTTATCCTGTACATGTTAATCCTATAACCTCTATCACACATGCATGTGTATGTAGGTCAGCTGTTGTGTTTATGTAATGTTTAGTTTTATCTTGGTTACTAATGCTATTACAATATATAGAAACTAGTACATCTGTCATCCAGGAAGCCACCTTATATAGCTGATGTATATCTTGTCCAGAAATAGATTGTACACATCTACATTGTACAAGGATTATTGTCCCAAAGTTTCAATGAAATCCCTCCATTAGTACAGGAGATGTAGTCAGCTGATATATATAATTGTTGTGTTAACAGAAGGACAGCAGGCATCCTGCACTCTCCTTCTAACTTTGTTTATGGAGAGGTGTTGGGGGGTGGGGGGATGGGGGAGTAGTGTCACTCATAAATATGGTACACAAAAATCTATTACTCTAACAATTTAAATATAGTGTATATTGTGTGTTATTATCGTACCAAACATGTATATACCTGACAAATGAAGCTTGTAAACATGTTCATATCATAGCTACAAAGGGCGAGAATAACGTACCTCGAACACTGAGTTACAATATTTTGAGTTTGTGCAGACATAGTTTCCCTGTGTTATATGTCTCCATAATTCATGTTAGTCAGTAACACACTGTTCCACAGTTCCCTGTTTGACCTGGGAAATAAATTTGAACTACAAACTTATATATGTCATTTACTATATGTTTGTACCATGTAAACAGACGTTCTTTGTGTGTATGATTTAAAACGCTATAGCCTGCATGTTTAATTTGTCATTAAACATTAGGCCTACATGATTCAAATTAATATAAACTGCTCAGTGCTCTCTACAGCCAGCAGCGAGTGTACCAACACCAAACAGTGCTACAACCAACACCTTAACAAAATTCACACTGCATAAAAATAAAATCAATATTCTACTCCAATTTTAGGGACCATCCCCAGAATTGGCAGGTCCGGTACGACTTCCCTAGTGTGTAGTCCTGCTGACAATGCCAGTACATGAATTTTACATGTTTTTATTAAATCTTGGAACATCAATTATACATCTTGATGCTGTCACATATATTGAGCAAATCTCCTGAAACACATTTTGTTTAGAGTTGAAATTCTCTACACCTCTGATCGAGGGTACCAGACTTTGGCACACGTACTGCTGTTTTCAGATGCAGGCCTTGGCTAAGTAATGTTGAATCTCCAAGGGAACCGTGATGTTAGGTTTTAGGAACATCAGACTCCCAGAAACATGTTTCTATCAATAATTTTTGACAACTACTACTAGTCTGACTGACACTCTTAGAATATTGTTACCCCAGAATCAATAATAATCCTCCCCTTTATGGAAAAACCATGTACTAGTCTCTCGTAATGTAGAAATTAGGCAAAAATGCTTTGGAAGTATATTGGATTCTGCTGGCAGTCTGCAGAGAATACCCGTGTAGTAACTTATCAAGTTAAAGATGTACACATTATTCATTACTAAAATTATCATTGTGGATGTATGGAGAAACAACTACTCAAGAAAATCCCTATTTGTACCTTGGCCCTATTTCTAGATCATACACATTCATTAACTGTAGGTACAAATAACGTTAAGATTAAGATTAAACAACAAATAACGTTAAGATTAAACATATACAAGGATTTCTGTATATCAAATGGTAGACCTACAATTATTAGCTTGCATCACCTTGGTGACTTTTGTTATTTCTCCAAGTCATGCTCCTGTGATAATTAATACAGGGATAAAAGCCAGCTCACACAAGCTGTTTTTAGATATAGGTCAATGGTTAAACATACTAGGCCACAGTGACCTAATTTTATGAACTTTTCACATTATGATACATCAACATATCATGCATTTATTTTTAGTAATCAGGGAAGCAAAGATGGATCATCAAACTATAAAGCAATACACTGAATCCCCCTACAACCCTTGATCACAGTAAGTTTGGATAACACATCTCAATCATTAAGTAAAGTCTAAGACACTGTTAGAGGGAAAAGATCCACAACACAGTTCTTATACCTTTCTCTCTCCAAATATATAGCCATTTTTACACCTTCCAGAGGGTGGAGATAAGGAATATGAATAAAGTACAGCTAAACCTCTGTATAAAGACCACCTTCTAATTAAGATCACTCCCTCAAGTGTCAAATGATCAATATCAATGCAATTTGACCTGTGTATAAAGACCACTTGGCTTTAAAGACCATTTTTGCTCTGTCCCTCAGGTGGTCTTTATAGACAGGTTTGACAGTATATCATAGAGACAAAGATTGGATAGAGAAAAGAGATTTAATTTTAATATCTACTTACCCAATGTACATGTTCAGGAGGTGGATGAGAATTATCAACCTGCTGCCTTAATTTATATGGACTGACTTCTAACGCAGAAACCACATGTCCATGGTACGCACTGAAAATGTAATAGAATCAAAATTATTTAAAGGTTGGTTGGTCGGTGGGTGGGTTAGTTAGTTAGACTTGATGTCTATCAACAGTTCAACTAAGGTAATTTAAGGACGGCCTCCCTTGTATGCTAAGTGTTGCATATGTTTGGGAGGCTGTGGTACTATATTAGTGTTCTGTCTCCTTGTAATATATGTAGTGCGCCTCTTGTCTTTTTTAAGGTGCTATCTCACAAAAGACATCATAATTGCTGATGAAGGAGATATTAGCATTTGATACAGTGTAAAACTTACTGGTCAAGTGTCAGCATCTCGGTTCCTCTTGTGTAATGTTTTGCGAGTCTGGTAGCCAGATCTGTCGCCTCAGACCTACAAAATACAACAATAATTAACTTAATTACCAAGCCCCGATTTCTTGAAACAAACTTAAGTCCAAAACCGACTTAAGTCTAAAGTTTTCATATAAGTTACCCAGTACTTAAGGAGAAAAACTGAAGTTTTGACTTAAGTCTGCACTTTTGTTTCGAGAAATCAGAGCCAGGTAGACCTTTTAAAGGTATTGAAAAAGTCTATTAATAACTTCTATTAATAACTCTATGTTTTATTGTTATCTTATGACTTTTATATAAAAGCTTTCTTCTAACTATATGATCTCGTCATGAATGCTAATTATGATATCATAAAACAATCAAGGTTATCTGTATGAGTAGGACATACAGACGATATACATGCATATGAATTGAGACTGTCACTTAAAATAGAAATGACTGTACATGTATTCATAAATGTCCACATCTTCATAATAATGAAATCAGGATAGGATCTTTCCATTCAATAGCTGGGACATATAGTAAAAGATTCAAGACTATGATATTCTATTTAGTTGTCTCTTTGACAATTCACATATTGTAGATAGATAAAATGTTGGTCTTGTAGGGTTTGTGTAAATGTGTATGTCCAATTGTTACTTGTTGCATATATACAAAATTGTAATGTAAGACATTATTGGTATTGTGATGAATTGTATTCCTTGTTCTGTGTAATAACATGTTCATGAAAATCAATAAAAAAATTGAATGAGAAAAAAGACTATGATATTCTTACTTACCCGGAATTTACAAAGTACACAACAGATAATTTGTCAGGCATGGTTTCCGTAAGGCGTTTGGCGAGAAGAACGAGATTGTCGTGGAGGAAGCGTGAGTTTGTGTTGAGCACCTGCATCTGTTTGTACCCAGCCTGGACGACATACGGGTGGCAATGTCCAACTTAAAACAATAAAACAGTACATTTTAATAGAGTGAAACTTGTTAAAAACGACCCTTTTCTAATCTGGGTCCCTGTGTATCCTGACATGCTATATTGTATGATATCTTTCTTCTTTACATACATGTATTTATATCAATTGAAACCTTTATACTCTGGAAACCTGGCTATACCGGCCAAATATGCTGGTCCTGGTGATATCCAATTTCAGAGCTATACAGTACCATAATATTTTGATACAGAGGAATCAACTGAAAACAAAAGCAGTGGTCAAGTCTTTATCAGGGTCAGAGTCTGCCTTAAGACTGTCACGCATATCCAGGTTATATAAATAGCTGCTCAGGCCTGCATTATTTGATTCATTGACTCAAGCTCTGAGTGCAAGAGGAGTATACTCTTTTTAAAATACTTTGTCTGAAGAAGATAGCAGTTCACCAAAATGTGACCTTAGCTATGAGCTATTTCAAGGTGTTAATAGGGGGGTTTCAAGATTCCAAACCCTCGACGTGGGTACAATTTACTGCTGGTTAGTCCTAGCTCTTCCGGTGATCATGACATCCATATTGAACCATGTACACTTGTATATCATGTTTAAATGCAAATCAACCTATAAGTTATACCAGGAAAATTTCTTTCTTACTGCAATGACATTTTAACAATATCAGGGCAAATTAAAGTTTAGCAGAATGGATTTTAAGTAAAGGTTTCATCTTCTGAAGGTTGTTCACTCAGGGTGAAGATGATGTGTGATAGGTAGGATACTCACCGTGACATACATTGTTGATACAGTCGAGATACTGATGGCCCTGTTCATCATACATGTACTGACCAGAGGCACGCACTATCTTCAGTGGATCAGACGCAAAAAACAGCTTACACGCCCCTCTGAAAATAGAACAACATACACTATAAAGTAACATGTTATACATAGTGACATTGTGTCCTTAAATTTACATAGAATGACAGAATAAAACTAACTACTGAAGGAAACAGTTTACAAGCTTTTGCATACATGGTACATGTACTACAACTATATACACTGTATAATGCAGTACGTCATATTTGGCATTTACAGGATGGGCGAGTATGAAAAAAAAGTTATTGCATCTAACATTAACCACAACATCATAATTGTTTTCAAACGAAATGTGTTTATATAGATACATATTAGTACACAATAGTTAAAACTGTCTATAAAGACTACTTAAGGGACAGAAGGAAAATGGTCTTTATATATATATAGATGGTTTGAATTGTGTTGAAATTGGTCATTTGGGAATCCAGAAATGGTCTTATTAGGCAGGTGGTAATCATACAGAGGTGGTTGATAAGACAGGTTTTAATTCTATTATATGTACAAGGTTGCATTATTGATATAAATGTACTTGGCATCCACCATTGCTTATACTTAGACCTGCATGTACATCAAGTAAAGTACGTTTTCAATTCATTTCTTTTGTTTTAAAGGATTTGGTTTAATGATTTTGGGGGGGAAATTATCTATGGACACACAGCTCATCACTCATAATTCATCATGAGATAAAGCCAATTTGAATATAGGTCAAGGACACACATCCCTTTGGTCAACTACCTATTAAAATATGTCCAACATGGAAACGAGAATCAAAATAAATGGTTTTAGCTATCTTTTTTCTCTGTGTAACTGTCTGGTGAAAATTATTTCTAATCTATTTGTGACAGGGGTAAGTGATGACCCCTTAGACTTCCTCCTCCATCAACATGTCACTTCCAACAACTATCATTAGTTCTATCATTTATCACCCAGTCAGCTTTCCTTCTATGGTTTAGCAGCAAAAAACTTTAAACTGTACATACATGTATATGAGAAATGTTTTACACTTAAACAGTGGACATCACCAAGTGATACTGAAGTGACATTCACATGTATCTTTTAATTTTTACCTGCCAGCTATCTCATGGACCACACTTACATGTAGTAGGTACATTATTGTACTTACAGTCTAAAGGCGACCTCTGTGTACTAGCAATTACAAAATGCACAATTTCTAGTATCACAGAGATGAAAAATTCAAGATCTAAATTAAAAATCAAAGACAGATGCCTATCTTGTTTTCTTTTAGTAGACAAAATCCATCCTTGCATATTCTGGAAATTTTGAGAGTAAAAATTTTTTATCAACCTTACATTATTGGGAATTTACATCTTTCTTCTATTTCAAATTCAGTTATTCGGCTTTGCATCAGATTTTTTTAAGAAACTACGTGCATATGGTATTCATATTTATCTGCATTTATTTGCTATTTTAACTGATTCACGCCTGAAAATTTAATAAGCGGGTCATATTTACATGCAAATTACCTGGTAAATGTATAATAAATAAGATTTTTTTAAAATAGTTTGTGGCTTACTTTGTGTAGTAATTGTGTGAAACGTCGGACTTTGATCACATTAATTAACGCTCCTTCTATTTTATTATTTGAATTAAATCAAATACAATATTTACAGCTATTTACAACAAACAAGTTCTGTTAACTTACCTTGGAAACTGATACCAAAACAACCTCTGAATTTCAGTTTTTCTTCTAGGGTGCTAATTAAATAACTTATTTGATTTTTCTCATACTAATTGCACAATTTACATGACTTTGTAAAACTAGCTAAGAATAAAATTAACAGATTTTGCTTTTGACTGAATATATGAATAAATCATTTACATACTTTAAAATCTAAATTTAATATTCATACTGTGGTATATACTGCATAATAAAAGACTTTGTTGTTTATATTACCGTATTCGACCCAATAAGCGCCCAGGGCGCTCAAAAATTGATAAAAAAATGAATAGGTGCTAATAAGTCGAAATTGGTGCAAATTTATACCGTTTTATGTATTTTTGGTCCTTATTTATGCCTGGGCAATTGAAATTGAGGCCTCAAAAAGGGGGAGGGGCACTTATAGGGACATGGGCGCTTATTGGGTCGAATACGGTAAGCTCTATTGTTTTGTTGTAATAGTACAAGCTCATCTATGATCATCAGGGCTATAGCTATGTGGTATGTTACTTTGTTACAAATATTTGATGTTAACTAAAATTTCTTGTATATTGTAAATATATTTCTGTATTTTCTATTAAGGCCAAACTAATATGTATAAAGTTATTAATTAGGGCTACATGACTGAAAAAAATGTATGTCAGTATAGATATTTATGTGTTCATTAATTATTTTTTTTTATTATTTATAGGGGGGTAATCTACATGTAGTTAACGATTTCTTCATTATTAATTATTTAGCATTCTTTTACAATATTATAATTAAGGCTGACTAAGTATGTTATTCCCAGATTCAATTTTATCTTGATATAAGCAAGTGTAAAACTCAAAAGTTGAAACCTTCATAACATATTGCTTTGAACACGCATTTGTTTTTAATTCATTTATTTATTTTCTTTTATTAAAATAGCTAGGATAGGAGGCAAAAACTAGGGTACATATACACTGTAGGTATACGTGAAACATACATGTACATTGTATGTATGTACACGTGCATATATATATATTACTTTAATCAGAAAATAGATAATTTTATCATAATCATTATGCATATCCAAACAGTTCATGGATTTAAATCGTATTGATCCATTTTTCGCCTCGCCAGTCAATGACACTGCTTATATGAGTTAAATTATAATCTATACAACGTAAGTGGGCGATAAGATTAAGAGGTTATAAGCCAGACGGTTATAACAACAACTGTTTGGCTTCAACTCAATAAATTCACTGCTGTTTGCATTACGTTACACTCGTGACATACAAAATATTGCAAACGTTATAAAATCGTAATAAAAACTTCAAATAGATCATATCATACAATCGTCATTTACGCTATAGGACCAACCTATAATTATCAGTTCGAAGCTGTCAAACATGGAACTGTTTGTAACGTAGACGGTCCCACAGGGTTACGAAATTTTGTAAACACGCAGCGCAGTGCGGGAAGCTAGGAGCACGTTGTCGTTTGGCACAACAGTGGTCAACGACATCGACGGTACTTTAGTAGGCCTATTTAAAACCAACTTACCCGATATGTTTGTTTCTGAGCTCGAGCGTCTGCTCCTTCGCTATGTCTTCCATTTTATCTGCCGTACGCACAAACTGTCGTGTCAGTTGATGCGGTAGACTTGCAGGAATCTAAGACTAGAGATTGCCAAGTGGGCGGAGCTTACTACTCACTTGGAGCTATTTGATTGGCTGAAACGCGAGATTTCGATGATATGCTCGATTAGGGCCAAACGTAAGCAAATACCACGTGCACGTGTATACACATGTTTGCCTGCAATTTAGACCTTTCCGTATATGCACTTTATTGAAATGAATCTGTATAGCTATCCTAGAGCACATGTATGTGAATCAAGGGTTCATCTACGTCCTTGATATGCACATGCATGTACATCTCTATTCCGTCTTTGCATATTACAGAGTTAGCTTCCTTGCGGGTAGGTATCGATTGTTACGTCATTATTTTGTGAGCGTAATTCACGCCGTTTTCGCCGAAAAGTATGACGTTACGCTCGCAAACACGTGACGTCACAATCAATACCTACCCGCAAGGGCACATACCTCTATAATATGCAAATACAGAATAAGTTTAATAAACGTTATATCAACAGCCATGGTCATTAAATTAGGACGTGTCAGGCTTGTTGGTGGAAAAAGCCGAAGTAGTCGGAGAAAAATCACTACCCAGCAGTCAGTACCACTGCTCCACATGGAATCCGAACTCGCAACCCATAGGTGGACCGGCGCGGGCGTATGATAATATATGTTGGTCAACTCTATTACATTATATTACATGCAGTGCATCAGATTAAAACAGAAAAGAACATGCATAGATCATATAAACTGCTTTAAAATATTAGTAAAATAAATAAGTTTCATCACATTATTAAAAATTTATAGTATCTTATTTATAAGCATATAAGGGTACAATAGTTCAAAATAAATATATGTCGGATACATGTATTGTTATATAGGCGACATGTAGTTTACACCAAAACATAAGATTGCACACATGTGTGATCTTTATAGGATCATTGACCTTAAAGAATTTACACAAATCCCATTTCATTTATCTTCACTGACCTCAACTTTAAGTAAACCATTAATCATTTACCAGATTATACAATATATACAAAATACGTTATAATCAATACATGTACGTATCTAACATGTGTGTCTGAATTTAGTCGACTTTAGTTAGTGTATATCTTCACTTTTCTTGACCGGAAGTGTGTCTTGAAATAATGTACGAAACAAGTTGCCTCAAACATTGTACTGCATGTCTGTACAATATAAATACGTGAATAACCGGCCACTGTTTTCATTCTATCTAGTTCATTCGATACTCTTTGTTTTATTTTATTGATAATAGTGTTGGCTACATGTACCTGCTGTTACCATTACGAAACTATTAATCTGTCATGTAAGCGTATTGGTTATTTTTTTGTTTTATGTCGCTTCAGGAGGCGGAGGAAAGCTGATACACACAGGGAAAAATTACCGCCTTCATTCATGAAACATGTCTCTGATCATGAGTTTTCAGAAACAAATTTGTGTTTCTTTTACATTGTATTCTTGAAAACCTCGACATGTATACATTCTCCCTCGTTGTTTGATTTCCTGAATATAGATATATGATCGGCTTGCATTAGTCATTCAAACAAGTATACAATATGTAATATAAAACATAGCTACACTGTACATTACATTGTAAGTATATAATATATATATAGGAGATAATGGTGGAAAGATTTCCTCTTTGATACAGGTCAAAGACACTCAAGCGAAACGTCGATGCCCAGTCCAGACGGTGAAATGTAATCAAAATTAGATATAGGACCCAGTGGTCAGATTTAAGTGGAATATCCACCGTCTTTTCTTCGTAAAAATGTTCAGAGGTTTGTAGTCGGTAGAACCAGGACAGGTTTACCACGTAGGTCAAAGGATATACATGTATATTGCTAACAGATCTAGAACCATCACAGTTATCGCCCTTCCAACACGAACATTTTTATCTTTCATAAATTCTTTACTTCGAACAGAGGAAATTCTAAAATAGCATTTTACCTTATGAACGTCAAGAAACGTATACATCCCCAGTTTGATCTCGTATCAAGTATCTACATTCACTTTTCTATGGATAATTCATTATGAAAATATACTATATATATAGTGATAATGCCTAAACGAAATTTAAAGCTGTATATTGATGGCTCTTGAGCGACACATTGGTATAATTACCAGGTATACCTACCGTGACCCTGATGCGAGATTCCATCTCATTTAGTTCCTGTCTCAGACATTCGGTCAAGGTCGTCACCATGTATACGGTGGCAGTGTAGAAATTACCATGACTGAACACAATACGATGTCCAGCCTTACTGAAATAAAGCACCAAGAAAGAAAGCAAAATATGAAAAAAAATCCAATATTCCTTATTTCAGCCGTGACATTAGGCGAAGGAAATGTAATGCTCCATATCATTAGTTAAAGCGAGTAATAGGATGAAAGACAACAATCGACCTTCCCATTTTGTATTGGCTTACCTCTGCAATATACACGTAGTTAACGAAGAAGAATAACATTAGGAACACATACTGGGCATCAAGCGGTGACAAGTAGACAACCAATGGACCATGGTAGAGGGGAAATAACACACAGATAAGGCGCTAACTGGATGAGGATGTTATGTAGAGCTGTTCAGGATTGAGTGGCTACATTGTACCGTTGTAGCAAAAATAGAAACACTTCTGACGTCTTTAATCAGAAGAATTTGTTTCTTTTTCACAACTATAGATGAAGATCGCGTATACCAAAATAGCACTGTTGGCTATAAGCCTACTTGACAATGGATAACATCGTACTAGATACTACGTGCCTGCTTGACAATGGATAACATCGTACTAGGTAATACGTGCCTGCTTGACAATGGATAGCATCGTACTAGATACTACGTGCCTGCTTGACAATGGATAGCATCGTACTAGATACTACGTGCCTGCTTGACAATGGATAGCATCGTACTAGATACTACGTGCCTGCTTGACAATGGATAGCATCGTACTAGATACTACGTGCCTGCTTGACAATGGATAGCATCGTACTAGATACTACGTGCCTGCTTGACAATGGATAGCATCGTACTAGATACTACGTGCCTACTTGACAATGGATAGCATCGTACTAGATACTACGTGCCTGCTTGACAATGGATAGCATCGTACTAGATAATACGTGACTGTTGAGGAGAATGAGGTGACCATCGTCTATTCCTTTCTCTCTCATCTGTTTGACAGCCTCTCTGGAGCAGATCGCCAGCGCTAGGACATTTACATGGTATGTAGAAAATTACTGACATCATTTTGTCGCAATGGAAATGAATGCTTTTCCGAGTCGATAACCGCACATCAAGCAATATCAACAAAACGCCACACTCTTTTGTCTTGAGATAATTGTAAAACAATGAATGTCGTACCCAGTCGAAGATATGGATTAAGTCTCTACAGTATACTACAGTACGTTAAACCATCAAAGAGGAAATTGGACTGGAATTTGAATTCTACCTACATCCAACATCTCCCGCAACTGTTGTGTCGTGCCCAATAAGATTGGCGATTCGTGTGCAAGACCAGCATTGTTGGCACAGATATCGACGCCACCAAACTCGGCCTTGACCTTGGCGAACATGTCCAGTATCCCCTCCTCCTTGGTAAGGTCACACTTGATGGCCGTTAGGCTGCCTTTCTCATTTTTCAAGTTATTAGGTAAATCGTGTATGTAGAAAATATGTTGCATAACTTAAACGTTACTGACCCAATATAAGACGTAGTGATGCAGATAAACACTAGCTTTGATAGAGATAGGTACTGCCGTTTACAGGGTAGGTAGTCTTTCATTAGGGCTGTAATGGGTGAAAAGACCTATTGTTTTTGTTCTGTGTTTTTATTATTCTGTACAGAAAGTTGTATACAAAGGATCTCCGAAATGGTAAGAGATATGCCAATGAACATGTCACCATATTGTTGGGCACGATCCTAATATTAGGCCTGTAACATGTTGACCTTCATTCAAGGTGACATAGGCCGAAAATCCAATCATCTTAAATGACTTCTTTTGAAGTTCTAGAAGCCTAGAGACCTAATATTAAGTTTGTAGCATGCTGACATAAATAGCTACAACGTTTGTGAATACGAATGACCTTGACCGAAATTCGTTTTGTTGAAAAGCCCGTCAAATTGTCCAATGACAATATCTCTTTTTTGGTGTGTTTTCTGGCGATGCGTATAATTTTACGTGATATCAAATAATCTGCACTACGTCATCAAACAATCTCAATTGTGACGTCATAATAAAATTTGTACCTATGCGCCATTGGTCGAATGGTGACATTCATCTTGCGACTCATGAAAGCTAAAGAGAAACATAAACATGGGCTGTAATAACACAAAAATTCGAAACGGACACTAATAAAAGGACATTTATGTTCTGCTGGAGAAGACAAACAAGGTATAATCTACATGTTTATAACCGAGCAATATTATTAAAATATTTATTTGGTTGGAAATAAAGGTCAAAGTTCAAAAGTGCAATTTTTCGAAATATTTTAAAAGACTTCTCAAGTTCTATAAGGTCCTAAAATCTTCAAATGACTTTTTGTAAAGTTCTAGAAGACCTATAGGCCTAATATTTGGCATGAATCATGCTGACATAAATGGCTATCAGGCTTGTTAATATGATTGACCTTGACCTACACACATTGAAGGTCACAGGGGCCAAAAATCTTAAAATCTTTAGCATACTTCTTGTCAAGTTCTGAAAGGCCTAGATACCTGAAATTGGACATATAGCATGTTGAGATAAAGGCCTGCCATGTGTGCTAATATCAATGACCTTGACCGAAATTCCTTGTTGGTGAAATGCCCGTCAAATTGTCCAATGACAATTTCTAGTTTCAATTAAAAACTCACTTATCCCTGAAGACACATTTAGACTTTTCTTAATCAAACACTAGACTAGTACAAAATGTACATTATGATTGATGTGTAAGGACCGATCTTGATAACAGGTATGAGCAAGCGTTGCAACCCCTGAGTTGTTTTCACCACCACACAATATGAAGCCTGTCATCCTGATTTACCTGGATTTGCTGAACATTCATTGCACAACCAACAACATTCATTCCATGTTTGACAAGTCTCCTGGCCAAGGCAGCTCCTATTCCTACTAAAGCGCCTGTTATGAGGGCTACTCGTCCGGTCCATTGCTCCATCACTACTTGTGTTATTGTTGCTAGTTATCTCTCTAAGAATGCAGACTCATGAGGAAATATTTTTTATGAAATAAAAATCAGGAATGGACTTTCTAACAGCAAAAAAATTGCATACTTCCCACAAAGCTACCTTTATCTTAATTCCAGAATATTATTCAACAACGTTTTTTGGAAAACATGGTTCAATCCTATTTGTCTCCACTAAGTGGTATTTACAATGCCATACGCATTCATGTAACAGTAACTGTCTTTCGTATTTATTGTTGCAGTAGTATATTTATAGAAAATAAATCTCAATACGCAAGAGTAACATGGTAGTATGTATCATCATACAACTATGCAATATCATGCATTACGATATAGTTTAAATCTACACTCGAACAGGTTAGCTGAACATCACAGTGTTTTATCTATGAATGCAGCTTACATATACACATACATATGTATGTACACACACTGTTATTGACAAATGCACATTGACGCCAGTCTTTCTCGTGTAAACGTGTATATAATTTTGAAAATGCATTCATACATTATATTCATGTACATATATTTACATTTTGGGTGTTCGTCACTATATGAATCAACCAACTAACGAAAACAAACATTTGCCTATGAAAACACTATGAATACACTATGAATACAACAATTCTCGTGCATCGATCAGCTGATTTCAAACATCACGCCAGTTTCATATCAATAAATAAATAGTCCTCCACAATATTTTAATGTATAATCTTTAATGTGTTTTTTTCTTGGTATAGAATCAATTAAGGTTTACTATAATAAGTCATACAAATCTTATTTTAACTTTATTTCTTGTTTATCGTTTGTCATTTGCAATAAAAGGTCGACTGGAAGGCGGAAGCTGGAAAACGCGACATTGTGGAACGACTTTGTCATCCAGCTGTTCCATTAATCTCGTTCTCGTTGTATATGAGTGTCATAATTTTAAATATAATATAATAACATTTCAATATTTTTTATTTTCATAAATAATTCTAAATAAATGTAAGAACATGTATATGGATTGAATGTATTTTTCTAATTTCCATAGTGGCTATGAATAGCAGAAGCTAGCTACATATCTTCCGAGGAGCGCATACGATATATCCATATATTTACATTGATTTAGAATAATTTATGAAAATATCAAACAAACAAATTACATGTACATAATAAGTCATAAAAACTTATGATGTATGCATATGCATGTTTGGAGAGAAATTATCCACTTGCATCAGCAGTCATACGCAGTCAAGAAAATGGCCCATATGGTTGGATTTTTTTTTAATTTCTTTCTGAATGGCCCGTTAAGAATTGTCAAATTATGAAAATGACTCATTCCATGCCTTTTGTATAAGGTTTATTTTGGTGCGAGACTTAAGAAAGCCGGGATGACAAGGCTTTGCCGAGTCATCTCTACTTCCTGTGCCGAGCATCAAAATAAACTTGTATTGTAAAATACTAACCATGTATTCTGGTTATCCTGCAACCAATATGGCATTCAAAACGAAAGCAAATTGCCAGTTATTTACTTGGTTTTTCGGAGGAAAAGATTCATTCATTAAACCGTATGAGAGAATACTCCTTTTTACTACCGTGGGAAATATATAAGCACATTCGCAAATAGTACCAGTAATTCTATTCCGTGTGTAAGGGCACGAAGTGCGAAGCATTTGTAAGGTAACACATACATAGAAATATAAGAAAAAAAACTATCTTCAATATACAATCCTACACACTGACAGCTTCAGTTTGCGGCCGCCAATTTTTTTTATACATAGGAGAGGGGAATCATGGGTAATCACCATGGATATGATGCTTTGAAGTAAGCTCATTATATAATCGAGTGGTTCAGACGCTCTTATGATCTCACAAACGTAATCTTCATCCGGTAGAAGCTATGTGCTATCGCTCTTTATTTGCAAGCGTTCAAGTGATTAAGACCACCTTCCAATATAATCTGCTGACCAAAAACGGAATATCTGTTACGGAAATAAAATTTCTTACTTCCCTAATGAGGGTTTCCTTCTCAAATGGGGGTTTGGGGACAAGGATAGAGTGTGAATATAAGAATAAAAAATAAACATAAATATATTCTGCTACGTTATATTGTATTTCCATAAATTGCACTTTTTAACATTGCAGTATTAGTTCTCGGTCAGTATGTGGGACAGTTGCAGTTAGTTGTAAACCAACACATCTCATCGTTTGAGGTCGGAAGTTTTAGGATTCCGTTCATTTTAGCTGCATTTGAAAAAAATATAGTAATGTAACCCTTGATGCAGCCTTTACCTCAAAGTTGTAGGTGTGACGATGTTACTTTCATTATAAGTTGCAATAAAACTATGATCGCTTTTGCTGTTGCTTTCATATTACGTATAATAATTGATATTTACTTTTAAAACATTAAAATATTACAAACCAGAAAATGGGGCGGGACATTATGTTTTGACTAACACAATGTGACCTATATCTCTTGTATCAACAAAAATGTAGCAAAGTGTTTGTAATTTACATGTATGAGCTAATTTGACAATATTTAATGGGAAACAGATAGAACAGAGAGTTTTCCTCGCTAGAGAGAGCGCTCAACTCATAATCAGTCGTGTCAATGGAGACTTTAGGAAAGAGAAAGGATATTATCCTAAATTTAGTCGCCTTTCATGCAATTATTAGTATAAGTATGTTTTAATGAACACCTTGCTCTGTTTTATTGTAAAAGAAATCCCCTTTAAGAATTGTATTGACTGCCTGTATACAACAGTACACTAGGCATGTTTCTCAAATACACACTAGCTTCTATCTAATCTCTGCTTAGAACAAAATGAATTCCGTTGGTTATTTGCAATTTATTCCAATTATTACTATACATTTATTGCCCATTTTTGACGTTGCCCTTAGTCACCGTGCAAGAAAAATGGTTTATAACATAATGTTCTTCCTCGATCATTTTTGGTGACGAAGTCAGCTACCAAGTGAGCGCACTGACAACAATGTCTTCTGGGTCCATAGCCTTGTCCCTTCCAAGTGAATATGTGAGGTGCATAACAATGTCCAATTGGAGACCACAACCAAGTGAAGTGCAGTATAAAATAGGTCTACCTAACGGGGTCTAATCCTTAACACCTTTTGAATACACAAACGTAGATAGACACACTAGTGACAGTCCATTCGAGCTGACGACCAGACTCATCTGCTCTGTTCTGTTGGACGTATTAGGATATCGTGTACCTGGAACAACATACACAATGGATTTAAGTGGGCATCTAGCAAGAAAATTATATGATTATCAATGGCCATCAAGCGTACTGTTAATTTATCTTATTAATGTGACTAACATCTATTTATATACCTGGACGTGGCCCGGAGCTCCTAAAGCATAAATGATAGAGTCCACAACATCGTCAGGCTCCAGAGGCTAAAACAGTATAAAATAGAAAACATAAATACAAAAAAAATAATGTTCCATATTAGACGTTTGGAACCCTTAAAAAGATTTTGTTTTTGTTTACTTTTAAAGTTGTCATGTTTCCAACCATAGAAATTGTGGCCGGTGGTCGGGAAAGGATATGGATAAAATTATTGTATACAAACATTTCGGAATACATTGTACTATATATTGTATGTACGTTTACAGCATTAGATCAAAGAAGTTAACTCCATATTGAAATGCAATGCGTACCCTTACCTTGAATATATTACAGTGGGCGTCTCCTTTACTCTTGTCTTTGAACACCTTACCCATGAAGTCTGTGTTAGTCAGCCCTGGGCTAATTCCCTGTTAAAGATAAATAAACCAACACATAGATTTGTACGTTTATTGTACCACTATCAACCGGGTTACCAACAGTGATCTTTTTATTTCACAACTACAAACTTCTGGCAGACAATATTCTACAATAATACCCACCTCCTCCAAAGAGATGTTGATGCAGACGACCTGGTCTAGTAGATACAACTGATTAACTTACGGCATAGCAAGAATGACATCTAGTCTATCCTTACACTCACTTGGTCTAGTTCCATCATATACCTAATGCACGCACATACAAGCTTCTAACGAGATTAAAGCGTGATCGCGTGATCATTTCTCTTGCCAACCCAACTTTGAGAAAAATGTAAAAGTGGAATAATATTTATGCTAACTCAGATATACTAGAACATACTAAGCATTAGTTTTCTTCAAACTTTATCGTGTGTTAGGACTGAAGCAAACCAAAGTGAGGTTTTCATCTGCATACATGTACTATAGAGAACAACCAACTAAATAATTTTACATAAACCACAGTGTTAAACTTTGTTAAAATTGTGTACTGTATTATTAAAACAAAGGAATATTAGTTAGCTAATGTGTTCTATAATTAAAGTCTAGGTTCTCATATAACACTAGATAGAAAAAAAGTTTGGGTCCTTCTGCTCAAACTCCAACCAGGGTAGCTTCATTGAAATCAGGCGCATTTTGCACTAAAAAAATCCTGAAATTCTAATATTTTTACCTATTCATTATCAAAATTGATATTTTGAACCTAAATCTCAATATGAATTTCCAAATTCATATCATGGTTATCTAGAAATAATTACCTGTCAGAAAACATTTTTACTTTTGAAATTCATAATTAGCCAGCCAATCAGCGGCCGGGTTAAAATTCTATCCTGGGCTCAGTCTTGTATACACAGGGGCCATTTCGAAGGTCTTTTTTTATTTAGTTGGTTGTTCCTTATATCATAGACTCTCGGAAAAACAACATATGCCATGTCTAAAGTTACATTATTCAACAATTAAATATTTATATTCATTGTATTTCATTTATATTGTAAAGATGTCAATTACATTCAATTACTCTATTTATATTCATTTTATTTCTGTTTTATATTTCACTTATTTTCTTTTAAAAATCATTCGATTCTTTTGCAAAAGATTTGCACTCTATTCCGAATTAATTTATATAAATTAATTCGAGATAAAATGCAAACGGGATTGGTATTATAGAATACAAATGACTTTTTTAGAATGCATTGTATACATGTGACGTATAGGTCACAAATGTCAAAAGGAATATGAATACTTATTACATGTAAATACAAATAGCTTTTTTATAATAAAAATGCAAAATACTGAATACAAATGTTGAAATATAAAATAATTTACAATATAGATATAAATCATTGAATACTAATTTTTTTTTGGTAATACAAATGTGTATTATTGAGTATAATTTTCTTTGAAAACTAGTCTTTTACCACTTCTACCTACCGTGACCCTTATATGAGATTCCATCTCGAGAAGTTCCTGTCGTAGACATTCGGTCAAGGCCGTCACCGTGAACTTGGTTGCAGAGTAGAAATGTCCATGACTGAAGTTGAGAACGTGATGACCAGATATACTGCAAATTACCACAATGAAAGATAAACTTAATTTCTTTCAACAATAGCATGTATCAACATAATCTGTCAGCTGTGTGTGGTAAAGAAAATAACAAGGTGGCCAAAGAGTCTTGATTTTTAATCCCCGAAATTTGACATTGCTTAACTGTAATGTGCTTTGGAAATACAAATTATGCGATTTAAATCAGACAAGACTAATGAGATAAGCTGGAACATCAAGAAATATCCATTGTGATGCGAAACAAAATCAAAAGTTGATTTTTTTATATTAAATGACAATACACTAATTAATACGTTAAAATAAAAGAAACGGATTATTTTGGGTTTGATGCATGCACAATATTGTTTCACATTCAATATTGG
Source organism: Argopecten irradians (assembly GCF_041381155.1). Taxonomy (NCBI): domain Eukaryota; kingdom Metazoa; phylum Mollusca; class Bivalvia; order Pectinida; family Pectinidae; genus Argopecten; species Argopecten irradians. Next base: position 38,018,939 of record NC_091138.1, on the reverse strand, counting down.
ATCAAGCGAAACAGTTTTTTTCGGGATGAAATTAATTATTCTCTTATTGTTTTGCATACTTAACTTTTCAAGGGTAGTATTAGTGTAAAGTTTATAACATTTGTAACCGAAGAAATGTACCAAGTCGTATGTTTCTTGTTTTGAATTGATGAACTTTACTATTATTAATGTGTTTATTTTGACACCATCACACTTGATCTCAAAGCAGGAACAGGATAGTACAAAGGCGCGTAATCAACATATTACGGCTATATAAAATATACATAGAAAATAAAATAGCGTCATCATATTTTAGCGTAGCATTTCCTGCGCAAAAAGCGCTTAGATAACAGCATTTGATGGTGGTTTAGCAACTTTAACATCGCACACTATAAAAGAAAAAGAAATTCAAAAAGATTTAGGATGTTATTTACAGCTACGAAAAATCGAATAGTTCCAACAATGCATGGTATTGTAGTAGGTAATGCATGCCTGTTGACAAGGATAAGGTGACCATCGTCTACTCCTTTCTCTCTCATCTGTTTGACAGCCTCTCTCGAGCAGATCGCAAGGGCTAGGACATTCACCTGGTTTGAAGAAAAACATATTTACCTACATGTAGTTTAAGGGAAAAAAACTATAAAAAAATGTCTTTTTCACCATCAAAGCAAATTAGTTCAGAGTGCATAACCGAAATTGACAAATTTGTTAGGCAAGGAAATAACCCTTACCGTTTAGACAAATATGTTGTCGCCTGGTATATATTTCGAGTGTATAAGTATAAGTGTTTAACCGGAGAAGGCGAAAACAAACCTTCCTGTAATCTTTACTGCCATACCCTATACATTTCAAAATCTATAAAAGTGGTAGTTTCTGCTCCTGCTTAGCGCTCAGCATACAGGGAGTGGGACGACTGGTTCGCCCGTTTTCGGTATAATGTGACCGGGTGGGGTATGTTGCTTGGTGTCTTCGGCGGCATGCTTCAGTGATATAGCACTATAAAAAGGGCAACAGTTCCACTATACAAGAAGACACAACATGAATATACCGCAGTCTCCCAAAACACTCACCTCGCACAACATACACGCAACACACAGCATACATGGGAGGCCGTCCTTACATGACCCTGGCTGTTAATAGGACGTTAATTAATCAAACTGCCATACCCTATACATTTCAAAATAAAATGCAACTGAACTGCGTTTTGATCTTACATCTAACATCTCCCGCCATTGTTGTGTTGCTCCTGACAGGATTGGCGAGTCATGTCCAAGACCAGCATTGTTGACACAGATATCGACGCCACCAAACTCGGCCTTGACCTTGGTGAACATGTCCAGTATCTCTCCCTCCTTGGTAAGGTCACACTTGATGGCCGTCAGGGTGCCTTTCTCATTCTTCAATTCATTGGCTAACGCCTGGGTGTATAAATATTAAAGTGTTTTCGCGGTTATAGATACATGTATATTGCAGAATGAAAAACTAATGGCCAAAATTACGGTTATTGAGAAGGATGTTGTAACATCTTGCAAAAGGGAAAAAATGAAAATTGACCAATATCGTTCATAGAAAAGTCTTTCGACTTTTACTTCGTTCGATTAGTGTGATACGAAAAATAAAAACGCACTTCAGGACCCAGTTTCATGAACATTCCTTAAATTTAAGGAATTCCTTATCTTAAATTTACCCATACAAAAGCATTTCAAAACTTAAGGAAAAAATCTTAAGTTAAGAGGCCTTCCTTAAAATCTGTAATACTTTCCTATGAAGAATTTTAAGTTAAGGGATTCCGCAAAGGACTAGGTATAGTAAGGGTCTTTTGTAGCCCCAAAATCCGCTATTTTTCAAAGTCTGTTATTTTATGATTCTTGCATTTCAAATATTAACTACATACCTGACATAATTGATAGTGCTATTAGGTAATATAGTTGTTCTAGTTGCCATGGCAACCATTTTTATTATGCATAAATTATGCAAAATGTGAAAATTTCATCAAAATTGGCCTTTTTTTAGGCAGTTTTTCATCTAGTTATCAAAGAGCGCATTCTAGAACAAACTTTATAATTCTGAAAATGATGTATTCTTCGTGTCTGCTAATTCTCTTAAAATTATAAGTTTGTTCTAGGTTGTGCTCTATTGCTTTTTAAAGAAAACTATCAAAAAATATGCCAAAATTTACCAAATTTTCAAATTTGCATAATTTATGCAAAGTTACCATGGTTATATAGTTAAAATATACTTTCTGTCAACAAAAATATCATTAAGTTTTTATCAGGGGCGTATTCAATATTTCAAACGCAGCAACTTAATTTCTAAATACTTAATTTGAAATTTGGTAGATTTAGGGGCCAAAAAGAGCCATTACCATATCTAGTCCTTTAAGGAATATTCATGAAACTGTGCCCAGATTATTTAGATATAAACTATTTGTTTAATTTTCCAAATCAACACGCAACGTCGATGTCTCTATTATGACGTCACGATAACTTCGGGATTTTGCGCCATTCTCGGATTTTTCTGCATTGGGGTATAATTAATTTTTAGTTGTTTTCATACTAAATTCGACTTTCTGATTGGCAGATTCTTTTTCTTCATATACATGTACTAAAAAAAAATTCCAAGAATGGCGCGGAAACCCAACGTTATCATGACGTCACAATAGAGATTGACTGAGAAAAAATAATCCTTTGGAAAATCAGTGGAATCGTACGTTTAAACATATTTTGTTTTATCAAGTAGTCTGGAAAATTAATTATAGACATTGATGTAACTATTTTTTAACTTCATCAGGTTATGAAATAAATTTTGTTTGCAAACTTTTGTGGGAATCCGATTCACACAGTTTGCCAACAAAATTTCATGCATACCCCGATGAAATTAAAACATGGTGACATCAATGCTTAAATGAAGAAAAAGAATCAATCAGTCTATCAAAAAGTCAGATTTAGTATGAAAACGATGAAAAAATAATCATATTTTCATGGAGCATTTGAAATTCTACAACTATCTTACACTTTGAGGAAGCTAACCACATACAGCCTATGGTTGCTTTACTATCTGGAGCATTGTTTTTTATTTAGAATTCTTTAGCATCTTCCTATCAATACTATGTTTGAGTTGATTAATTGATGGGGCTTAACGTCCTTGTTCAAGTTATAACCGAGCATAGGGAAATCCATACTATGGAATGGACATTTGTTTTTAAGATTTAACCACTCACAATTACTCATTTTGACGTTCGTGAACTTACCATTTAGCATAAATGACAAGCTGGAAAGGTCATTCTTAGGGTAAAAGTGAAACGTACCGATGTATTCAACATCTCGTTTGTATTTCATACAATCGTTTGACATTGTTTTAACATCTGCGTCTTTTGTAAACCTCAAGACCGATGTTGACGTCACACAAGTCAAATTAGAAAGATATACATAGAGATTGGAAAATCTTTCTTTGCTGACGGCAGAGGGACCTCCGGTTTATAGTCATTTTCCCTGAGCTACTTTTAGGGGTATTTGTTTGAACATGATATAGAATTTAAGATGATATCATGGTTTGATATTACCAGTTTATCAAATTGAAATGTTTCAATATGATTTTGAGAGCTCGAAAATAATCCATTTATCTTTTTTTTTCGAAAATCAGAATTTATAATAGGAAGTTGTTTTTTATAGACATATTAGAATAATATTTTTTCTTTACAAAATCGTACTCAAACCATCTGAAAATTATTGAACATTTGTAAAATATCAAAGGCCTTCTATATTTGACTGTTTAGGAGTATACAGGTATCTAAAATTCCCTAGGCACATACAGGTACCTCTGACGATCATAAAAATAGTCGACCTCTCTAATATATGGTACTGGTTAAATGTATCACGGCAAAGTTGTTTATTTATTGTTCAACTATAACAACGACGATAAGGCACACGTTGTCACTAGCTACGACTTAAATATTATTTTCTATATCCCTCATTAATGTGCAAAATCTATTTATAGTTTGGTCTTCATCGATGGATATGCAAGGATTTATATGTAAATGTTTTATGCATAAAAAACTCTTTACAATATAAGGTTTTAGTAAGAGTTCCTAACCATGGGTCAAACACAAATACTGCTATAATAATTTACCTGGATTTGCTGAACATTCCTTGCACAACCAACAACTTTCATCCCATGTTTGACGAGTCTCCTGGCCAAGGCAGCCCCTATTCCTTCTGAAGCTCCCGTGATAAGGGCTACTCGTCCCGCCCAACGCTCCATTACTTAACCGGTGTGTGGTCAACCGGTGAGATATTAACTTGATAATTGTCTATTGCCAAGAAAATATCTTTTAGTCTGTATCGTCTTCGTGAATATACTAATTTGATTGAGGTAGTAAAATACTACAACAATATATATTATATATACACATGTATTCACATAATTGTCATGAAGATATTAATAAAGAATTCAAACTACCTACAGAGCAAACTATAAGCTGTTACAGTAATTTATTGATAGTTGTATTTAAATTATTTAGATACAAATAAAATATGTACACATGCTACATATTAAATAAAATATGAACATGTGTTACATATATTAGTTCATGCAAGTGAACAAGCTTTAACGACAATTGGTCATTTCAATTCGCCATTAAAGTTATTTATGTTATACTGCAAAGCAAACATACATTCAATTTATATCTTAAAGTGAATAGTCCGGCAAAGAAAACCAGTCTAAATGCGTTCATTGGCCTTCCAAAAGTTCTCACATATTAATACGACGGCCAAGTTCTGCTTGCGTTTCCCAGTTCTGACCATTAAAGTAAAGAAAGTTGAAAGCATTGAAAGCGAGACTGCGTGTAAATGTAACCACGGACATAGTCAGCCGGGAGGACGTTTTAGGATTCCTATTTTAAATTAATTTCTACGTACGCAGACAGATTTTGGCGAGAGATTTTATTTTTCTATTTCATAAGAAATTATACTGGACACATTCACACCATTTTTACCGACTGTTCACTTTCAATGCCGACCATATTTGGTTTATCGGTATAATCTTTTTCATCTTCCAAACTTACTTCTAGCGTCATTCGTGACACCGCCGCACATCCTAGTCAATAAAAATGGCAGTTTCTGCTCTTGCTTGTAAGCACTCAGTATAAAGGGAGTGGGACGACCGGTTTGCCCGTTGTGACAGTGCTGTGTGTGTGGTTCGGTATTTCAGCGCTATGCTTCAGTGGGATAGCGCTATAAAAACGATGTATACACGGGAGGCCGTCCTTAAAAGACGACACGTGTTAAAAGAACATTTAGCCCCTCAATCCACCAACCAAAGAATTAAATGTTATGCCGCGTTAAAACGAAAGGTATTGTACTTAACTTTTCTGTACTGTATATAATGACATTTTGATGTGTAGAAACGATATTTTTCTTGCGTGAGTGCAATGGAACCATGATTATGAAAATCACAAAATCACGAATATCATTATTATAAGCACTGTTCTTTCTGCTAACCACCATTGTTTCTTTACCTGACGCGGATGGAAAATTTGAAATCGCTAAAAAAATTCCCACAATTATATTGTACAGAACGCATTTGACTATCATATCAACAACTACATGTATCAGGTCATGTAAGGACAGTCTCCCCTGAATTTTGTTTTCGAGAGATTGTGGTGTAGACGTGTGTGTCTCCTTGTAACAGTAAAAGTATTGTCCATAAAGCTCATAGTGTTATCTTACTGAAACGTACTGCCAGACACAGAACAACACACTCTACCCGGTCACACTATATTGATAACTAGGCACTACTCTCCTTTTATGCAAAGTGTGTGTTAACTAGGCAGAGTAACTACCAGTACACTCTGGTTTCTCGTGGTCAAGGGTTGGCGAGAAAACTCGGGCGAACGCCCACCTTCAAACCAAAGTGAAAAATTATCAAGGTAGATGGTAAGTAAGAGCGTCGTGCAGCACTATCATAAAACATTAGAATCCAAAGTAATGTCTTTATGGTTCAGGCCATGGGATGGTAGGTGTAATTTATTACCTTTGTTATGCAAAACTGTAGTCCTTTCGGAAACAATAACATACTGTATAACATGAAATATTTGTTGCTTTGGTGGTTGTCATACTAACACGAATATAAAAACATCATATTATCATTGTTACATCAACTAACCACAAATAATTCTACCCACGAAATAATTTAAAAGCTTTAAACTACGAATTTTTCATGTTATACAGTAGCATATTATCATAAAACATAACATCAATGTTATGGAAATTGGAATAGAGGACCTATTTAAAATTTGTATGGTCCAATGGTACAAATTGGTGTGACGAAACGCAAAGCCAGAAGAATAGATGCCGAACGTCATCATCAAACAATATGGTCAAACTTGGTAATGGAACCCTATCTACGTCCAATCAAACAATGACACTTTAATTTTATATTATTAGAAAAAGAATTTAAATAATTGTAGAATATCTTCGTTAGCATCTAACTTTTTAATTATTTTTACATTGTCATAGATATTTCAATTTCAATAACGTTTATTTTATGTCAAGTTCTTGTTGACCATTGTAATATCAACAATCTTAAACAAAAAGGAATATTTCAACAATTTTATTCCAAGATTATAACAAAAATAGTTATCTTTATGTAACTCTTGAATCTTCATCCAAAATAACAGTAAGCCGAGTAACTACAGCAGTACATGTTACTCCCTCTTTGGCTGTGTTCTTCAATGGGAAATAAGATTAGAGTGTATGTTTACTCCGCCAACCAATCTCTAGTAACACAATTTGTCTTTTTTTTATATAGAGCCTGGGATAAAGTCCCTCATGTGCTCTGCTCTGTAGGACGTAATAGAATATCGTGTACCTGGAACAAAACGATGTTTACATTATTCATCACTTAAAAACATGATGGAATAAATGTGTGAAATGTTGAATACAAAATAAAACATTTTACAACTTCGGTACACAAAATATACTATTATCTAATTTTTATATATAATTCAATTCACCACAGCACACTTAATTAATGGTAAATAATTATCACCTGTCAAAACCGGCTCTTGTCTTATCCAGATCTCTGTCAATTCTCGTTAAACTGTATGACATTTTTCTTCTTTATTAATAGTAATTAATTCTTGTCTAATAAAGATATTTTGTCTATTCCTGTTAAAATTATGACGTTTTACTTCTTTATTTATAGTAAATGATGCTGTATAATCCAGAATCTGTCGATATGGGCTAGATTATTAGTTACACAGTTTGTTAGTGACCTAATATGGAAAAATATTGGGTCTAAAATAAACTTGTATCGGGCGAGGCGAAGCCGAGCCTGATACATGTTTATTTTAGACCCAATATTTTTTCCGTATTGGGTCACTTACAAACTCTGTAACAAATTTATCCCGTCGAAGACCCTTTCAATGAAGTAACTGCACAATGCATTATGTACTGAGTAAGGAAACCAAAACGACTTAAAACAATTTTCACCTCAATTAAGACTCGAATGCGTTGTCATGGTCCATTTCTGTTAAATAATCCTAAATAAGTGTTGCTAATTTCGGTTTGCTTTGAAAGTGGTCATCAGCGTCATCATTCAAACATTTTGTCTGAATCTCTTTGAGTGCCGTCGTCGCGAAGAGTTACTTGAAAAGTTACTTGACCGCTATCTTGTTGCTAATGACGTTAGGAGCAAAGAACGATGACTCTATCGTCCAAACCTGATACGATTTCTACCAACTTGATACGACTATATCTTGTATATCACGTGACGTCATTTTGACCAATAGGAATACAATATTGTTGTCTGAGGCGGGATAAATAAATGTATCCGGCTTAGACTATGTTCATTTATGATTTACCTGAACATGGCCTGGTGCCCCTAAAGCGTAAACTATGGAGTCCACAATATCATCAGCTTCCAGTGTCTAAAATAAAATAAGAGAAAGTGTGGAGTGATGAAATTACAAAAAATCTATTGAAAATAATGTACGAGTCACTTGTATTTTACATGCATGATTGTATCAAACACACCTTAAAATATGACTGGATATCTCCTAAGGAAAGTAAAAATTATCAATATGTCACTTACAACCCGAGCAAATAGACTTTGCATCAAAAACAGTAGGTGTAGACAGACCGTAATCCATAGTACACCAATACAATTTAAATGTTCTTTGTATATATATTTTAAAGACATTAAATATATTGTATTTTTAATTAAACAATTTGCTTTTAAAGTCGTCCAAGAGAAGCAATATGTAACATATGTTACATCTATAATATTTCGACAAGCAATGGTTAACCCAATAGGAACCTTTAAGTATCAATTAGAAATTTAATAAACATACAATGACTGAACATGATCGCCTGAAAGTACTGAAGATAGGTCTTTAACTTGCTTCTCATCACAATAATTGCACTGTGTTTTAGGGAAGGTTATATTAAAACAAAGCGAAGAGTTATATAATATCAAGATTATTCAATTTTCGAGTTTCAAAAGTAGTCAGTTCTGCTTATAAAATACCAGGTATACTATGACTTGCAATGAAACAAGTGTCTTTACCTTGTATGCTGTACAAATGGCGTCACCTTTGCTCATGTCCTTGAACATCCGACCTTGGAACTCTGTGTAGACCATTCCTGGGCTGATTCCCTATGGAAGATTTTTAACATCAGCACATGTGTTTGTTACTTCATACCATCATTCAAAAGTACAACATCGGTAAGCATACCCATATCTATTCAACAAGATTTGGAAGCACACATAACCGAACGACAGAAAAAAGAACCTTTCTACACCGAAAATTCCAAGAGCAAGGCGAATATTTAGTCAAAGCAGACAAAAGTCGTCGTGTGGAATACAACCAGAGGTATGGCATATGTCATTATAGCTGACTGTGTGACCAGGATCATACTTTCCAATGACTGTGTAGTCCCTCTCTGTCCCACATTCACGTACATGTAAAGTACATATAGCATCTCACGAAAATGTCATGGACCCGTTCTTGGGAAGTTCGTATGAACTAAAAATAAGGTTTTGGTGTTTATATTTAACTGAAATATGTTTTTAACAGTCAATCTGATTAAAATACAGATCCTTATAACCACTCCTTTCAACATAGGATCTGACAATACCCGATATGGGGTCACGTTCGGATGACCTTTTATCACGTGTATTCCAGACCAAATACATTTTCTACACATTTCTACGTGAATTGTTAACGCCATTTCGTCCCAGTAAGCATATACATTTAGAATTGTAGTGCACTTTGGGCGAGATGACTACGCACACGAAAATTATTCGGACAGTTTTTTTCGAACTAGTTCGTCCCCAGTCAAGATTCTGGCAGTGCAAATTTTGATTGGCCATTTCCAAAGGTCATCCTGACGTGACCCCTAATGGGATGTTCTCAGATCCTCATATCAAACGTAGTGATAATAAGGATATGTATTTTAATCAGATTGTTTAACAGTGACACTGGAAACATAGTATGTTTTAGATGGTTTCAGCGATGATAGGTCAATCCAAAGATCATTGAATAGAACAGCAAGAAACTTGTTTAAAAACTGGAAAGGATAACTACTTTTTATCTTTTACGTGTACTTAAGAATTGGCGAATAAAGGTACCGTAACCCTGATGTGCGATTCAATCTCATTTAGTTCCTGTCGCAGACATTCGGTCAATGCCGTCACCATGTATTTGGTTGCAGAGTAGAAATGACCAGGACTGCTGTTGATGATTCGGTGACCAGACATACTATAAAAAGAGGGCAAAAAGGGTAGTGAAAATGATCAATTGAACCTAATAAGGAATGCAACGTGTGAGTGGTTTATCAAATAACTAAGAACATTCCGGAGTCATGTAAAATAATTGTAGATTTGTATTATCATGGATACTTCAATATACGATTGCTGGATTGAACACCAAAATATTATATGTTTGGTATTTCAACATTCGATTTCAATATGAACTGTATCCAAACTGCATTATTTGGAACAAGACAAGACCACGAACTGTTGAAGGGAAATAGCAAAAACACAGCAAGTTTTGCTCATTGACTGAGAATGATACAATGTCAAGTAAAATGGGTTTAGTTGGCAAGTGTATATCTGTAGTTCCGATATTTTAATGTAGTGGATTCCATGGTGGTGTAATACGTGCCTGTTTAGGAGAATGAGGTGACCATCGTCTATTCCCTTCTCTCTCATCAGTTTGACAGCCTCTCTGGAGCAGATCGACAAGCCAAGGACATTCACCTGGTTTGCAGAAAATTGATATCTTCTATAATTTTCTTCTTTGACAACTTTTTTATCTGATTGTACCAAGTTAGTTGATGAAGTTGAACGATAGTAATTGTTGTTGAAAAATTAGCAAATACTTCCGTTTTAACCTCACAGTCCATGGTAAAAACAACACCAGAAACATCATACTTACCACTTACCTATGATATACTATACTATCCAAGTGAAAATGCTACTGGCGTGAAAATTGAACTTACATCTAACATCTCCCGCCATTGTTGTGTTTCGCCCGATAGGATTGGCGCGTTGTGTGCAAGACCAGCGTTGTTGACACAGACATCGACGCCACCAAACTCGGCCTTGACCTTGGCGAACATGTCCAGTATCTCTTCCTCTTTGGTTAGGTCACACTTGATGGCCGTTAGACTGCCTTTTTCATTCTTCAACTCATTGGCTAAATCCTGTGTGTAGAAATATATAAGATACGTAGCACTTTGAACAAAATTCCGGCTATATATAATGGTGCTTTTGCAGTTCATTTCAAGAGACATATTTTAAGCATTACTTCAAAAGTAATTACCATACAATGGTTTGGGAAACGACATGATGTTCGTGTTGTGTCTTGTAAGCGGGGTTATTTGCAAGAATCATGATAAATTCGATATTTGCTTGGTTTTGCGGTTTGACATACTTAGTGGTCTGTTGTTAAAGGAACATGAACCTAAATAAACCATGTAAATTTGAGTAAAATATAAATTCAAGATACCTTACTAAGTAATATATATCAGTTATTGTGCAAATGTGTCAAATGAAATAATTATAATGGAAATTCCATCTTTCTGTATTTTGAACCGGCCCAGTCGAATTTCGTAACGAGTATAGTAGTGTTGAACATTAGTGACCTCCCACAATGCACTGTACAAATGTAAACAAAATGGTGGGTCAAAAACGTGGGTGAAGCGAACACAAACGAATTCTGATAGAAAACAGTGTACGTCAAGAGTCAGTTACGTGCACGATTTGGAAAGTAGGTAAATATAAATGGATCGCTGAAATGCAAGAGACGGGAGCAACTCCCCACTTTATACTTGCGTGATGTACATATGTGCAATAAGTCAGGAACCTCACTTCGCGGTGCCCTGTCGAATGAAAAGTCTCGTTTGACTTTTGACTTATCATTCTTACGCTGAATACAAATTGTTTTATAACAAATATGGCTTAAACTTCATTTGTCAACCATCGTAAATTAGAAAATAATCTTAAAATGTGGAAAACAAATATTCCTTGTCATTTCAGCAAGTTTGTTGTTCATTATAACCTCGCTTTCGGCCAGCTTTCGTTTTGTGTTCCAAAAATAGAATATGACGGTCTATTTTTATCATTTTTGAGGTAGGTATTCCCCATGTTTTCCTGTCGTTTTAGATAACCAATCATTGTAATAAAATATTCAATAAACATCTGAAAACCATATCTAAGCATACAGAACAACTTATTTAAGGTTCATGTCCCTTTAAGGTCAAAAAATATATATCTGTTGAGGGTTACATTGGCAAAAATTAGGGTAGGTCGGTCGGTCGGTTGAGGGTTACATTGGCAAATTTTTTTTTTTTTTTATGAGTAAAATGTCTTTCACTCTTAAATGATGGCCGGAACCAGAGCGTGAGATCGAAATCCCGACTTTTTATATTTTTTTTCGTAGAAAAGTGGGGGAAAATAGGGTCGGGGGTAAACAATTAGGGTCGTTCGGGTAACTCTAAACAGACATTTTTTGGACTAAGTTGTCCTCTGGCTTTGTGAGAAGGTGTCGTAATGTTCACCTTCTTGCACAGTACAGATACCAAAAGCTGGTCTCTTTCGCCTGAGTATGTATTTCATGGTTATCCATATAAAACAGCCTCGTAACATCATGGCGTCAACAAAATTACCATTTTCTAGGTAAAGAAACTAGACTGGTTTCCCTATAAAAGGCAAACAATGGGACTTGTGTTTAAAATAGCACGCAATTTTAATGTATGGCGAAAATTGATTTTCAGTTAAGGTTTTTCCAAACTTATTTCAAAATAACGGGATATCATAGTTGCAAAGTTGCAATAAAACCTCAAGGCATGAGACAAAAATACTCGGGTTTTACAACAGTTAGCGATTCCCTCGTAGAATCAAAGAGTTAATCATCAGTGTAATGCGATTTAGTCAAATGATCTATGCCTTTGGCAGCATTCTTCAGTGACGTATCACCATGAAATGGACAAGAGTTTCACATACTGCGGTCTCCAAAAACAGACACCACATACAATACATTACACCCTTAAAGAGTCTTAGCTGTTTATAGGACATTAGGCAAAACCAAAAAACAAACAAACGCTGTTTATACATTGTATAGGAACATTGTGCAGCCTTACAAAATGTGGCATCATTACTCGATACAAACAGATACATAAAGAATCGCATAAAGGTACATCCTATGCGAACATACATGTATCCATATAATTCAATAATTTTGGTCCAGTGAAAAGCTTCTATGTAACAAAACTGTTTGAAATTATAATGGTGTAAATTTATGTATGCGTTGTATGTTACTCAGATGTTGTAAGCATGCAAACAATTTCATTTACTTTTCATGTTAAGATTTTATTTCCCTTAAAGTTGTATTTCTTGTAAATTTCACCATCACAAACTCTCATACAACATACAATGTGTGAATATGAATGTTTATGACAAAAAGAGCGAAAGTGATAGACCATACAACTTTAAGCAAAACTGATTCATGTACTTTCTCCCGGAAACTTACCACATACTATCACTTGGATGAAAAATTCCCTAAACAAATGAACAAAAACAAACAAATGTAGAATTTTTTTAATGTGAAGGCATCATTTTAGTATATTGAAATAGTTATGCTATTGGTTTTGTATAAGGGTTGTTTCCCTTGCATTACATTGTTACGGGTAAGTTCACCAAGCTACATTGTACATGTCGGCCGTGTAATGATATAGTATTTACCTGGATTTGCTGAACATTCCTTGCACAACCGACAACTTTCATTCCATGTTTGACAAGTCTCCTGGCCAAGGCAGCTCCTATTCCTACTGAAGCGCCCGTGATGAGGGCTACTCGTCCAGTCCAACGCTCCATCACTATACTGGTGTGTAGACAACCTACCTAAGTTTGTGACCTTTGAACTTTGACCTCTATGGGTACGACGAGTCACGAGTTGCCTCGATGTTTATTTTCTTGTGACCAACAAAACGGTAACTTCATCAAAGAAAAGATACAGTATCTCAGAACGACACCGCAATGCATCTAGGAATTAAATACACTGGAGTACATTTTTTTAAATTGTGACCGCTATCTGCCTTCACACCACCAGTGTACAAACGTAGCATACATGTGCCGCGGTTTATTATCCAACTCAACATATTGAATATTCTGATTAAATCTAAAGATACCGGCGGTCTCAGTTAATGTTTAACCTACCCATGTTATATATGTATTATCATAAACCAAATATATCGTTCAAGTATGTAAATATTTTATCACATTTTTAATGATTTTTCGGTCATTCGACCCGAAAGGTTCTATAGTCATCATGCTTCGTCCGTCGTCGTGCGCCGGGTGCCGTGCGTTAACTTTTCATTCAAACAACTTCTTCTCAAAAACCAATAGGCCCAGGATACTCATATTGGGCCTGCAGCATGCTGGGATGAAGAGCTACCAAGTTTGTTCAAATAAATGACCTTGACCTTCATTCAAGGTCACAGGGGTCAAATAGGCTAAAATCTTTAAACGACTTCTTTTCAAGAACCGAAAGGCTCAGGGTTCTCATATTCGGCCTGCAAAATGCTGCGATGAAGGACTACCAAGTTTGTTCAAATGAATGACATTGACCTGCATTCAAGTTCACAGGAGTCAAATAGGCTTAAATCTTTAAACAACTTCTTCTCAAGAACCAGAAGGCCAAGGGTACTGATATTGGACCTACAACTTGCTGGGATTAAGGGCTACCAAGTTTGTTCAAATGAATGACATAGACCTTCATCCGAGGTCACAGGGGTCAAATACATGTAGACTGAAATCTTGAAAAAACTTTCTTGAATAACTTAGAGGCCAAGAGACCGACCCGACATTTGGCCTGTGACATGCTGGGATGAAGTGCTACCATATATGTTTTAAAAATGACCTGATCTTCATTTAAGATCACAGGGGTCAAAATGGCTAAAATCTTTAAATTACTATGTTGTATTGTTCCTATAGTCTGATGACCGGTTAGGTCCATGGGCCTCTTATCTTTCTGAAGTCAAAGAGGGCATTTTAAATTTATCCCTAATATCATTGGTAACACAATAAGTACAAATTCTATTTTGGTAATTCATGTTAATCCACCTTCTTCCAAATCAAAATACCAGAATCCCGTCATTATCTCCTTTTTATATTCTATAACAGGTTGTCTAAACTCTGCTACGCTCCGTTTCCCAACGTAGTGTAGGTTTATGACCCCTTATTCATGATACAGAGATATAACAAGAAATACCTTGGTGTCTTATAACAGCAAACACTAAGTCTACCTTGATCCCATTTCATTGTGGCTGATGAACCAAATACATATCTGAGTTCATCCCCACATATTTCGATAACAGTGTGTGTACTACTTTGCTGTTTTACGCGATGCCTTTATGTTAGAGATGACCACAGTTAAAGATGCTCCACCGCTGACAAATGGTATTTTTTCACTATAGAAAACAGGAGCAGACGATTTAGTATTTTTCTTCAGTTACAAAAGTTACTTACTTTAAACCATTACCACCATTGAAAAGTTTGAGCTTCTAAATTTACTTCAAGTTAAAAATATGAAAAATAATTAATTGCATCCCGAAAAAATTCCGTGACACTATATCCTATATGAAATGAAGTACTGATTGCGCATGCACCAAAAGCGAAATAAATTATTTTATATATTTTTTTGTGTTAATTAGGCATAAATATACACGATTAAACACAAATTATTGTTCAAATGATTAATATCATTTATGCTCTGTCGGCGGTAGAGCATCTTTAAATCAGCACACGGACAAGATCAACTTCCGAAGTTTATTCTGAAATGATAACAAATCAAATAAACAATATTTATATAATTATTATCCTCTAAAGCGCTGTCAAAATTTAAAAAAAATAACAATAGTAATCAATAAAAGTGAAGCCATGTCCTTAGTAGTTCTTGATAAGGAAAACTAGCTTTGAAATACACAGCAACTCCTAGAGTTCCGTTCTACGAATATAAGGACTGAAGGAATACAATACGTACGAATAAAGCCCGAGATAGAATCCTTCATGTGCTCTGCTCCGTGGGACGAAACAGAATGTCGTGTACCTGTAAATAGATATTTTCTATAGTCCTACTCATTTAACATAACACCAGCTTGTCACACATATTTAAAGGATATGATTAAGATAATATCCGTATCCATGTATCACCCTTGAATCAAGTAGACTTTGACTGTATGCACAACTCTCTTAATTAATTGGAGATATGTCATAACGTATGACATATTAAATGACATATTTAATTCTGTTGGCAATAAATTGACAGAACGAAACAAATTATTGTGTAAACTTTGTTGTATACCTGAACGTGACCTGGAGTTCCTATAGCATAAATGATAGCGTCCACGACATCGTCAGCTTCCAGAGTCTAAAATAGTATGTATATAAAACCGTATGATTGTTTGTTTGATTTATTAACGCCCTATTAACAGCTATGGTCATGTAAGGACGGCCTTCTATGAATGCGATGTGTTGCATGTATGTTGGCGAGGTGCGTGTTTCAGGAGACTGCGGTGTATTCATGTTGTGTCTTCTTGTATAGTGGAACTGTTGCCCTTTTTATAGCGCTATATCATGCATGCCGCCGAAGACGCCAAGCAACACACCCCACCCGGTCACATTATACTGACAACGGGCGAACCAGTCGTCCCACTCCCTGTATGCTGAGCGCTAAGCAGAAGCAGATTGTATAGACTTTGGTGTGTCTCGGCCAGGGGACAGAACCTAAAGCCTTCCTCACAGGGGCGAACGCGCCAGAAGTGAGGCGGTGCCAAGGGAGGCATTAGGAAAGACAAAGTCAGTTAGAAAGAAGAGAAAAGATAAGATCCTAAATTTAGTCGCCTTTTACGATCATGCAATAGGGGCAGCAGGTACAGTTCTAACGCCCTACCTGCAGGGCCGAAAACCGCATGATAATAAACGAACAATGGATGAAGACATGACATAAAGTGAGTGCTGAGTGAATGAATTCGAATGATGTATGTGGATTAATAATATAATGATCGGAGGATGTTTGAAATGTTGAAGATGAAGATAGTATTTTGTATGTAAGGTTGAACATCTTTAGATGTAGAGGAGGACGATGGTAGTAGTGTGAATGATACTAATGATTATATATTGCAAACGAAAAACTGAAAGTTATATTGGATAAATGGATAAAGTCATATTCCATAATACATTATGTAACGAATTTGTTGACCAGATATTCATAAGTTGATGCTCTAGTTCCCCGTGCTCGCGGTCTTCTACCCAGTGCAGATCTTAGCAGTATAATGACGGTGGCGTACACAATAGTGTTATATCACAATCGTATTTTTTCATGTATTCATATATCGTTAGACAATATGTTACCGTCATGATCGACAGCGATCGCTATTTGACCACGTACCTTAAATGCAGACCAAATGGCGTCTGCTTTGCTCTTGTCCTTGAACATCCTTTGTTGGAACTCTGTATGCACTCTTCCAGGACTGATTCCCTGTCAACGATAATTAGAAACTTCTATTGTTAAAAATATAAACCAAATATATCTCGTCAATACTTTCTGGTCCGTTTAATCACCATTGGTTGCTGTAAGGAATTCTTAACTTTTCTCCATTACAGATGTTAAGGGAAAAACATAGTTAAAATGCAAGTTAAGGAGTTTTCCTTAACTTATGTTATGTTTTTTATGGAGACTTGGAAAGGGCCATGGGGGAATGCAAATATTGACTACAAGCGGAATTATATAGAGGGGTGAAAAAGTCGTCAAACGAAATCGTGGCACTGTAAAAATCTCAATTTCCATTAGAAATTCTAAAACCTACCGTAACCCGGATATGTGATTTTATCTCACTCAGTTCCTGTCGTAAACATTCGGTCAAGGCCGTCACCATGAATTTGGTGGCCTTGTAGAAATGGCCAGGACTGTAGTTGGTGATTCGATGACCAGACATACTGTAAGATACGGAGAGAAGGACGAGTCAATAAAAGTAATTCTTCATCAAGTCTTGGTTTGACCAGCCGAAATCATTTATCCAGTATGCATGCATAAATGTTTTTTGCAGCTAAAAGAATTTACTTGTATACTAAGTATTTTATCAGTAGAATATGATAAAGAGTGTTTTGAAGTCATGTAATGAAATGTGTAAAAATTATGGTTCGACCAGACCGTGCCAACGCAAGCTGAGACAACAGAGTTAAAAAAACTGTATAATTATGACAATTTGTAAAGTATGTTAAAAGTTAATGAATCTGTATTAATGATTAAATTGAGTTAAATAGGTTAAATTGGCCATTGGACGCCTATACCTGATACCTAAAGGTATTGTAAGATGTAGTGGTACTATATCATACGTGCCTGTTTAGTAGAATAAGATGACCATCATCTACTCCTTTCTCTCTCATCTGTTTGACAGCCTCTCTGGAGCAGATCGACAAGCCCAGGACATTAACCTGGTTTAAAGAAAAACAACCACTTCTACCATTCTCTTCTTTACAAAACCTTTAGATATGATTGTTCGAAGTTTAACTGATGAAATCTCCCAACGGAAAATGCTTTTGAACTAAAATATGATCTTACATCTAACATTTCCCGCCATTGTTGTGTTTCGCCCGACAGGATTAGCGATTCGTGTGCAAGACCAGCATTGTTGACACAGATATCAACGCCACCAAACTCGGCCTTGACCTTGGAGAACATGTCCAGTATCTCCTCCTCCTTGGTAAGGTCACACTTGATGGCCGTCAGGCTGCCTTTCTCATTCTTCAACTCATCCGCTAACGCCTGAATTTAGAAATACATAAGATATATAGTACTTTGATAAAAAATCCTTACATATCTTTTCAAGAGGCATTAATTGAATGTCATTCATAGAAGTAATAGTTCGATTCTTACTGAAGTTGGACTCAATGAAACTACTTAAAAAATAATGTTTCATTTGCTCATGATTTGGGTATCTTTTAACACCGGTCTTCTAGAAAATATTCTGGACCTACTTTTTCCTAAGAAGGCGTACTGTAGGCCTACTGTAGGCTTAAATCTAAACAGTGGTGTTTTAAAAAAGTGCAAATATTACAAATTTCTACCATTTAAATTTTAAAGAACATTTCATGAACTCTTATTTTCCAGTTTTAGCATTAGTTTTGTTCACTTCGTGAGCAAAGAAGGATATCGTTAAGCTTACATTTTTGTGTAGGGGGTTGTAGGCCTAATCATTAGGCAAATTATACACATATAAAGATTTAGTAATGATTTGATTGCGTCTATCGGATCAATTTCTGTCCTTTTATCGTTTTACTGACCCATGTTTATCATTCGAGTCGAGCAACATTGCGGTACCAAAGAAGAATATAAAATACGCCATGTACCTGTGTGACGTGTGTCAAAACTAAGAACGTCTCTGATGAAGACAAAACGACGATAAGAAAAGCTATATGAAAGTCAATGAATATTGATTTACCTTAAATCAGTTGATTAACTTGTATCAAGGTTAAAGGGTACATAAACCACTAGAACAATGCCGGTCTCATCACGTTACGGTGACTCTCCATTTTTGAATCGAAGCGGAATACTACCGTGTCACACAGTCTTGCGGACGATTTTTGAAATAATTTCTAAATCTATTTTAATGTTTAATGTTTCATCTGGATTACACTGATAAGATTATTGTTTCTAAATAAATGTATGACAAATTGTAATATTTGCACTTTTTATTTTAATTAGTTGTATACTAATGACGGAATACTTTCCTATGTCTATCGGTGTAGACTTGCACGAGTCCAGAGACTCACAAAACTTTTTAATTGATATGAAAAATAATTAATTGAATTGTGATTTGGGTAAATGCATGGTTTTCGTGTTTTGTAATTATGTACCTTTGACAAGACATCTGATAAGGTCGACATTTGTTTGTTCCAGATGTATACAGAACTCGTTGTACATGCGGTCATGCAGATCGAACATTGTACTTTTTCCTATTGTAAGGTTTGTAAAAGACGTTGACACTGCTTTTGAATCTAGCTATGTGGTTATATAAATCTGTATATAAAATAAGCTGTTATTTGATACTTCTGCGATACCGAAGGTATGTTGGACAAAAAATAATGAAAAGTTCATATGAAATGTCGTAGATCTATCTACAATCAAATCAAAACGCCTGCCTAGTTTCTTAAAATAATGTTTAACGTAATTCTGTAGACCCAGTGATGCCAAAAACTTGTATTGCATGGGAAGTCGTGCAAAACAACCTCATGCGACATGCACGAGTGTATCTTTATCGTAACTACGGGTGTAATATTGACTGGTCGCATAGTTACCCTTTTCTCGAACTTATTTAATAAAACAAAAACCTCGAGGTACGAGGAAAATACTGTTTCATATACGGAAAAAATGATAGGGGATTCTACCATTGGGATCACAAATGTTTTACAACATTTTGATACCCTCGGCAAACCTTGGGTTATACATATTGTGACCTTCGGGTAGAATATTCCTCTCCGTCGCATCCATATATGAAAAATATCTTAGGATATAATGGGATCAACCATGCATACAGTATTACACCCGTGTGTATGAGGACCAATTTACCTGGATTTGCTGAACATTTCTTGCACAACCAACAACTTTCATCCCATGTTTTACGAGTCTCCTGGCCAAGGCAGCTCCTATTCCTACTGAAGCGCCCGTGATGAGGGCTACTCGTCCCACCCAACGCTCCATCACTACAAAGGCGTGTAGACACCCTAGACCTTTCGAACGTATTGGAACGTACTGGAGCGTGTTAGTTCCTCTTACAACCGTATTAATCCGAACTTAAATTATAGTGCGGTAAGAAACAATACGGTATGGTGCGATTGGTCACGAAACAATGCGATATGGTTACATTACTTGTGGTGCTATTAATACTTTATTGAACCCGAACATTCGCAATTTGTACGTTGTACATATAAATGAATACTTCAGATCTAAATTACAGTTATGCTACAGGGACTATAGCTGCGATGACGTAGCTCTGAACGACGGACGGAAGATTTCTGACAGATGGAACGGAGTGAAGGCAGGGTATGATTATTCGTTCTACAGGGACCACAGAATGAAGCCAAAAATAGATTTCTGGAAATCCGCTTTGTCATAGAGAGGTTAATGTTTCGGAACCTGCGGATTGGGCATGCAGGGTGCATCAGTTTCAAATGTTTAATGTGTGGGTTGGGAAATACATGTAGATATAAATATGTAAAGAAATCTCAAAATGCCTTCAAGTCTGTTTCTGACAGGGGATTGGTTGGTAATTAAGATTGGAATTTAATTATGAAAATTTTGGTCAATTGTCAATCGCACCCCCGTCTCAAAGTTTAGCAAGATGGTGCATCTAAAAAATATTGACATGTGTGTGAGATGACACTCTTCAAAATTTGGGATGGGTGACCAGGCTTGAAAACTTCATTTAACCTGGACAGTGGCAACATTGTCGTCTGTGGGAAATCATTTAGTTTTTCTGTCTGTACACGTTACATGCTCTAGATAGCAAACCTGTAGTCACATGCACAGGGACATGTGTACATGTGTACTAGGCCTATATACTATATATAGTATATAACCTTAGGCCTAGTACACATGAATACACAACAGACTTTCTCACAACCTACGTTACAAGTCCCTGTGATTACAACCATAAAGGCGCTAACAGCCCTCGTCAATAACGTACGAATTCAAATAATTTGATGTAGGTTCACAAGAGTACTTTGACGATCAGATCCAATGGCATATGTAAACTTATTCATCTGAACATCTTGATTTTCGAAACACATTTGCTATCGGATTACTGCATACTATGACGATATAGGGGAGGATTTATATAGAATATTGACATCCCTAAACTCATCTAAAATAATAAGACTAGTTCATAAATATAAAATATTTTAATGTTGCTATCAGTAATGAGTCAAACAAATCGTTGTACAACATAATAAAAATATCTTTCAATATTTCAATCGACTGGAGGCCCACATAAATGTTTCTAGAAGCTAAAAAAATTATAGGCCCGCTTTCAGTAGCCATGGTAACATTTTAGTGCCAAAAATCATTTTGTCATAAACTTTGACCCTCTTGTCTTTAAGTCAATATGTAAGTTGAAAGGTAACCAAAATTAATATAAAACAGTTTTGCTACAGCTAAAGCAGGACAAATACAACGCTAAATCAAAACAGTTAAAAAAATCATCAGTTATAAATATTTTTGGTAACAATGGTAATAACCAAAACTAAATTGAAAATGTGACATTCAATAAAATTTTATCTCTTATTCAATGTTATACTTGATTAGTAAGTTATTAAATGAACACTTAAATCACTTTCATAGGCTTAAGAGCTATAAATGTAAGAAACATTTTTGTGAAAGTCCCAATTTCCGGTTACTATGGTAACTTCATAAACGCAAAAACATATTTTTATTCATATAAAATCTGGAAAGAGTGTGATATGAAGTTTCTAAATATCATATGGGTGGTTTACCCAAATTGTTAGTGCAAAAAGGTGAAAAATCATTTTGAAACAAAATATTGGAATTTCGCGAGTTCTATAAAAAAAAATCTTAAAAGGCATCCAAAATAGCAAATCTAAACATAGCTTCTGAATCTTCTACAGACGGGTCTCACTAACGACAGTAGCTTTTCTGGGGTCCATGAGTTATGGATAATGCTTTTCATGTAATTAATTGTGATTAGATTAATCATGAGCCAAAACAAGACCAAGTAACAGTGCAGTACATCGTATTGGCCTGTGTTTGATGTCTTGGTCGCCAGTGCTTTTAATACGATAAACTCTTGACTCTTTCACAGAGCAGAGAAAGATATAAAGAAACAATTAGGAGACCAATAAATATTTATAAGTGGTGAGGGCAACCTTACAAACATCCCACTTCGAGATTCCTTATCTTTCTATAGCTCGCCAGGAATTACTTGTGTCTTTGCTTAATAGACGTTTTGATGTTCTTATTCTTGTTGAAATTTTAGCTGTTCATCTATGAACTCCGTAGTGACACAGTCGAGATAATCCATGAAATCAAGATATAATGTCTCATAACAGAGAAAATAGGAGAAACAAACTGACCAATCATAGACCTGTAGAGATTTTATTTGAAGACAGGAATACCAGGGTACCGTTATTCGATTCTTTTGATGTACATCAAAGAACCCTCCACGGTCCTGTTTTTGGTCATTTGTTTTTTTCTCTTGAAAAGCCTCAAACGGTTTTACTGTGAGAAAGTCGAGGGGTGGATACGTATCGAAGTTGAGTGGTAACAGATGTCCCATTATCATATAATGTATATACATATGTATTCACATAACTTCAATTACATCCTATCACCACAATATGTAAATATTGTACACCCGCAATACATGTATGACATTAAACTAGTATTCTAGGGTCACGGACGAATGACTGTAACGTTTAACGTATCGTCTAATCATGTGAATATTTATTTTGGAGATATTTCCCCTTTTTCTTGATCGATCTAGATTTATTATGATACAAATTATATAAAAAATAAATAGAAAAGAGTAATCACAAAGCATCCAATCGTTGCTACCGGACAGTATGGCCAGAACGTAAAACAAATACATGTATACGTACCCGGTCTACTTTACTTTTTCTGAAGATGACACCATTGACTTTCTCAAAGTCTTTTTGAGACCAAATCTAACCTAGACCTCTACTGGAAGGTGACCAATTATCGCCATCGTGTGTGTATTTGACACCTTATTCGTAATACAGATAGAAAAATTCAGCAAGAAATCGACTGGTGTCCTATAACAGGACGGACTTTGGTAACTAATACCATATACCCCATTTCATCGTAGGTAATGAATAGTATATCTGAGTTCATCCCTTCGTGTACAAAATAAAACCTTTACACAAGTATTTCGATAACATTGTGTGTACTACTGTGCTATTTTACGTGACAACTTTACGTAAGAGATTGCCACAGTAAAATCACCACACGGACAAGATTAACTGCCAAAAAAAGTTTATTCCCGAAATTATGACAAAATGAAATTGAAGTTATGTATCATCCCCTAAAACGTCATCTCACTGGTAGTTTTTAATGGGAAAACTAGCTTTGAAATTGAACAGTGATTTCCAGAGTTCCGTTTTACGAATATAAGGACTGGAGAAATACAATACATATACGAAGGCTGAGATAGAATCCTTCATGTGGTCTGCTCCGTAGGACGAAGCAGAATGTCGTGTACCTGTAAATAGTAAGATATATTCTGTAATCCTTTTCATAGAACATAGCACCAGCTTGTGAAACAAATTAACGTGTAATTCAGGTAATGTCCGTATCCACACCTCTCTTCATTATGGCAAAGAGTGATAACTAAATGACATAATTAATTATGTTTGCAATAAAATTACAGAACAAAACAAATTATTGTGTAAAGCATGTTGTATACCTGAACGTGACCTGGAGTTCCTATAACATAAATGATGGCGTCCACGACATTGTCAGCTTCCAGAGTCTAAAACAGTCAAAAAAATGAGTGAAAAAAATTATTTCTGTGTTAGCGGCTGGAATACACTGATTTTCGAAAAACCAGGTAAAATTGCTTATTTTCGTGCTTTCAAAAATCATATTAAATAACATCAATCGGGGAAACTGACCACATCAAACCATGATATAATGTTTAAACTTTGTGTTGTTGCAAAAATATCATGTTTAAAAGAATACGCTTATATCACCGGAGAATGCTTCCGATGACACCAAGAAACACATCACTCCCGGTCACTTTTGGAAGAAGAAAGATAAGATCCTAAATTTAGTCGCCTTTTACGCGATCTTACAAAAGAGACAGCAGGTAGAATTCTTACGCCCTACGGTGGCATAACGGGAGATTTTACATAATGCAAACTATCATTATATGATCATAATCGAATGTTTTATAAATCGTAAGACAATAGGGTACCGTCACGATTGACAGTGACTATTATGTGGCCACGTACCTTGAATGCAGAACAAATGGCGTCTGCTTTGCTCTTGTCCTTGAACATCCTTTGTTGGAACTCTGTTTGTACAACCCCTGGACTAATTCCCTGTGAATGATAATTAATAACTTCTATTGTCAAAAAACTCTATAGTTTAATGCAATAGTTATTATGTCGATACTTTTTCTCTTCGTTCAAATATTATATATGTGCAATTAAATTAAACAGATCTCGTCACTACTTTTTGGTCACAGTTTCGTCAACAATTACTAACTGTAAGGAATTCTGAACTTTACCTTTCTCCGTTACAGATGTTAAAGGGAAAACATAGTTAAGGAGCTGTCTTTAACTTGTGTTATACTTTTCTATGGAGACTTTGAAGGACCTTGAGGGAATTCAAATAGATTCTAAATGATAACACGCAGGATTATAGAGGGATGGTAAAATCGTCAAACGAAAACCTGGTACTGAAAAAGTATTCATTCCCTTGAACAATTCTGAAAAGGTGTCATTTAGAACACTGTTTCATCTTACCGTAACCCTGATGTGAGACTTCACCTCATTTAGCTCCTGTCGCAGACATTCGGTCAAGGCCGTCACCATGAATTTGGTGGCGGTGTAGAAATGACCAGGACTGCTGTTGAGGACGCGATGACCAGACATACTACAAAAACGCAAGGGAGATAAAAATCAATAAAATAATCCTTCAACAGTAAGAATGTTTATTATCGCCATGTCCTGTTGTTTTGGACAATTATGCATCACCTGCACCGAAAATTTCCACATATGTCTTCACATAGAAAAATGCATCAGAAAACCAAAGGTAGGCCTGTGAAACTGAAAAGTCCTGCTATGTTGGATTACCGGTAGACGGTGATGAGTGACACAATATGATTAAAATACATATCCTTATGCTCACTACCATTGATAAGAGGATCTGACAACATCCCATTAGGGTCACGTTCTGATGACCTTTGGAAATAGTCATTTAAATTGCTGCCGCCAGAATCTTGTAAGGGGGCGAATTTCGGAAACCGTTTTAAAAAGCTGCCAGAATTATTATCTTGTACTAGTCATCTCGCCCAAATAGCACAACAAAGCTAAATGTATATGTATATTGGGACGAAATAGCGTTTTCAATTGATGTAGCAAGAT
Organism: Argopecten irradians; assembly: GCF_041381155.1. NCBI lineage: Eukaryota > Metazoa > Mollusca > Bivalvia > Pectinida > Pectinidae > Argopecten > Argopecten irradians. The sequence goes on along the minus strand of NC_091138.1, from coordinate 37,993,277 downwards.
GTAGCAATGTGTAGAAAATGCATATGATCTGAAGTACAGTTGGTATAAAGGTCATCTGGAACATGACCCCTTATATTATGTAGTCAGATCATCTATTGAACGGAGTGGTTATAAAGATATGTATTTTAATCAGATTGTGGCGAGAGCCATGGTCATTGTCTGCCAAAATACTACATTGGCCATGGTTTGGGAAGCAAACTTATACATTGAGCTTGCATAAATCATTTTGCAGCTAAAACGATTTGCTTGAGCTCTAAGTAGTTTACATATGTACCAATATATAATGAAAAAGAGTGATCTGATGTCACGTGACTAAATACATTAACTATGTTAAAAATTATGATTCGATAAGACCAGACTGTACCAATTTAGGACAACAAGGAAATGCTAACAAAACTGTATAATTATGGCAATGTGTAGAAATTGTTAAATTTCTAAACTATAGAAAGAATAGGTAATTGCCATTGTGACTTTGTGGTAGATTATACGTGCCTGTTTATGAGAATTAGATGACCATCGTCTACTTTCTCTCTCATCTGTTTGACAGCCTCTCTGGAGCAGATCGACAAGCCAAGGACATTCACCTGGTTTGAAGAAACTACATCATGTTATATTAGTTGTTAATTGATATTGTGTCACAACATATATATTGTGCATGTAGTTTAGAACGAAGCAAAACTCCTTTTCATCAAATCGTTGATATTACAACGGAATGTTCAACTGAATTTTTTAACCGAACATAACACTGAACGGCATCCATTTCCCCTTTATTAGAATCCACAAATTAAACTATATGTTCCAAGAAAAGTCCTTGAGCTGCAATTTGAACTTACATCTAACATCTCCCGCCATTGTTGTGTTTCGCCCGACAGGATTGGCGCGTTGTGTGCAAGACCAGCGTTGTTGACACAGACATCGACGCCACCAAACTCGGCCTTGACCTTGGCGAACATGTCCAGTATATCCTCCTCCTTGGTAAGGTCACACTTGATGGCCGTCAGGCTGCCTTTCTCATTCTTCAACTCATCTGCTAACGCCTGGGAGTATACGATATATGTAGTTATTACATGGCTTTCGAGTAATAAGGGATTTATTACACCCGAGCGAAGCGAAGGGGTAATAAGTCCCGAGTGACGAGAAGTGAAGAGATGTCACTAATTACTGATCATAATCTTATCGAAGATGTGGAATCAAAAATCGTAAAATAAAATAAAATAAGAAACAATGTCCTATCAATAGCTGACGTCTTCCTCAGTAGACTACGGGGAATACTGAAAGCATAACTTATCAAATGTAGTTCCGCTAATCTAATTTTGGGCAATATAATTGTTTTGATAAAACAGTACACACGGATTATTTTTTAACACCGAACATGATTTACACGACCAAATCCTCAGTATTTTATTTTGTACGAGTTACTTCCCTTAGATTAATAAGGTGTGCGGAGTTCTGAAAATATCTTTTAATAATTATAATACAACCTCTACCACGACGAGAATACATTCTATCTATATATTAAATAGAGGATGTCCTTTGTGTCAACAATATCATTTGTTTTAAGAGAATCCGTGAAAGCACGTCAGCATTTGATTTGCCAGCACTTTTGCATGTTTAAGCGTCTCGATCCTGATTTACCTGGATTTGCTGAACATTTCTTGCACAACCAATAACTTTCATCCCATGTTGGACGAGTCTCCTGGCCAAGGCAGATCCTATTCCTACTGAAGCGCCCGTGATGAGGGCTACTCGTCCGGTCCAACGCTCCATCACTACATAGACTTGTAGATAACCTGTGAACTTTGACCTGTCCGCAAATACTTTACAAGCGTTGATAACAACTCATAATAAATGTTATGCAAAAAGATATAAGAAAAACAAAATAATATTTGAAAATTGAAAAATGAGTTTTTCTTTAAAAGTCCTATTCTGTAAGTTCCGTATCAATGGCGCGAAAAACTAAGGTAATAGTTCAAAATATATTCATAGTTCTTTTATCAAGAGCTATCTAAGTGATAAGACCCCTATATTTGCTTTCATTTGACTATACTTACTGTAAAAGTAAAATACTTAAGGATTAACTTGAATACATTGTTTATTAGACTATATGGAAATATAGCCTAACACTAAAATCTGATTGAATCTACTCTACTAATAAATAAACCGCGACATTCAATTAATACAGATGCATTTTTATTATGTTATAGCCAACGATTGCACTTCCAAAAATCTTATTTGATAGCATATCCCTATTATTAGTAACCATAATGATTGAATCATAGCTTTTGCGCACTTATTAGTAGACACAGTAGGAATATTTTTTGTCTACTGAAAAAAAAATGAAAACTGAGTTAATTTATTTTTATTTCATTGATTTTATTCGACATTTGTATCTCATTTTAATAAACAAAAAAACGTTTAACATTTTTTTCTCAAATAATGCATGAGGCCGAAGCTACGCACCTTTCACTAAGACATAATCGTATGTACCTATTCTTTTAACCGGAAGTTAGGGCGCAATAATCTCATTTCTGCTGTAAACAGTGAACGAGGGATCATGGTGTGGACAGTATCGGAAACGATGTGATCCGGGACATTTAACTGCTGTTTAGAGTGTTAAATCACTTTTTCATATTTTTCAATTGCCTCTAGTCGGTAACAGAAGCAGTCAAGATGCCGACAAAAGTGTTGTTACCCAGATGGTTGATCTAGCCCTGGGTACACCAGAAATAGGGGCTGTCAACTTCAACGTTCTTCATTCATTGCTTCATGCGAATGTTGAAAGAAACTAAAAATCACCGATTCAACAGCGGAAATTAAATGAATTAGATTTATTGTCACGTCGAGAAAAATCAAGTCTTAGTGATTTGGATAGTGGCATTTCCACATATTCTGAGGATGGCGCAAGTGAAAGCGGCAAAACTGGCGGTACTCCTTACCACCAGCTCGAGCTGAAAGTTGCAAAATTGAGCATGCAGATGGAACAGTTGAATGCAATTCCCACTAATAGCGAATTAATTGACAGGTCTGACCGACCTATCTCAGAAATGTGGCAATATATGCAGCTAAAAAAGAAAGTTGATGCAAATACAGATGGTGTTGATAAGGTAAGAATGACAAATATGTCATTATAAAAAAGAAATTTTGAAAAACTAAATAGCTGAAAAAACATGTATAGGCCTAAATGCTATTTATTTTAGGGTCAATTTTAAATTAAAAGTACATGGTTTTCAAACACTTCTGTGTCATATGTGTTAAACCAGTACACATATTAACTTCAATTAAGACTTAAGATTGTAATCTTTAAGAGGGAAAATAGGATTATGGTAAACTATATATAATCAAAACAATGGAAATGCAATCTCAAAAGTTTTTGAACAAAATTAAGCACAGCATTATAGCACACCTGGGTGATGTTAAGTTAACGGACAGCAATAAGTTAAGGCCATGTACATGTGTTAATTAAAAAAAAAAAGACGAAGGTGTTACATTTATCATGTATTCTGAGACTGGCACATTTTTATTTGAAATAAGATGTATGTATTTTCATCTGTCTTATTTATATAAGTTAATATATAAAATGAATTAATTATCTATATTTTCCCTGTACAGATGTAAAAACTGTACCCACCTAATCTAGGTCAAAGTTCAAAGCCTCAGGCTCCATTCCCAAAGAATCCCAAATTCAAAGCCACAGGTCCCATTCCCAAAAGTCAGTTTCAAAATCCTTGATATAATCAAAATTCACATCTGTACCAGCTGGCTTACATCGCATTTTCTAGTATTTACATTCATTGTAATGGACAGTATAAAATAGCATTTTATTGCAGAAAACAATTTTCCTTTGGCCTTAATTTTCAATTATTTATTTCGTAGAAGGAAGCAAATTGTTATCCCTATACAGGTTGGTTGAGGCTGAGAATCGCTTGTTATAATAGAGCTGAGAGTTGAATCAATGGAAGTGTTGTAGGGTTTATCAATACATTTTTGTTGGGCGGTTTATAAGTACTAGTTGTATAGCTGTTTTGGTATGTAAGTAACCCTGTCTACTGAATGTTATGTGGGTGGTTACCATTAAACAGCATGCCTTTCTAAAGGGTGTGTGTATAACAACAAGATTATATCTATACCAGACTGTAAGGGCACAATAACACATACTTTTAGGATTTCAAACATAATTTCTCTAGCCAACAAATGAATACATAGCCATTAAGATCAATTATCAACTGATACAGAAATTGAATAAACAATATTAAAAGTGCATTCAGTTTTAGATATGGAGCTTTGTGGTAATTTAAATTCATGTCACTAAAGTGGATTTCAGTTGCCTACCTAGACTCACCACCCCTACAAAATAATTACTAAAATTTGACATGATAATATTTGTCTGTATGACATGCCCATTCATTTCTAGACCCAAGTTTCAAACTAGGGGGAGATAATGTGGAATTAGAAATAGAGGGTCTGCAGTGACCAGCCCATTGTTGTTACAGGTGTTGAGTACAATTTGTAGGTTTTAGGCCTCCATTAGTGTTCCCTCGATCTGGTTGTTATCAAATTTAAATATTGTTTTCTATTGTTTAATTAATTCAAAACAAACTCAGATTGAATTATTATTTTGACTGATGCTTTATATGTATTTGAAAACTCGCAGTGTTTGCTGCACTTGGATTGTACCTGTTCCCTTCATTGCATTACCATCTAGACATACAACTATTAACCACTTCTGGATCTTTTTCCTAAATGGCTATTTCCATTGACCCCAGGCCTCAAAGTTGAGAGAAATTTACTCGCATATGCGAGTAAATGATTCCCAAAGGCGAGTTTAAAATTAACAATGTATCGCCAAAACGGCGAGTAAAAAAATTCCTTATTATTTCCGGATTTATTTTATAATGTTCGGTTCTTTTAATAGTTACACATATCTAATCTGTGTAAGAAAAAAGCGCTTAAAAGCATAATCACTGCCTGCTGTAAAAGCGTCTTGATGACCCCCTACCTCATGTATCAGTAGCAATATGGCGGCAAAAAAAGGCCGGGCAAATCCCCCTGACTTGTTTTGGCTTTTAAAAAGTCAAAACAAACAGAGAACAATGGCAGTTTTGGACTCTGGATTCATGTGAAAAAAGGGACGAGTACTGAAGCCAATACATCAACAGGAAGCAAAACGCTTCGACATGGCTGAACGAATGTAGTGGACAAGACATGACGAAGGTACGATGTTCTGAAAGTGTGGGGTAAATACAGGTTATTTTATTGATCAATGGCCGGCAAAACAGGTCTTTGTGTCCAATACTGATTGTTACGAAAGGAGACAGAAAGCCTTGTGTGGACACAGAAAGAAGACAGTAAAGACAATTCATGATATTGTTATCGCTTCAAGTTTCATTTCTAATCGAAAGTACAGTCGGACACAAACTTTATCAAACAACGCCAAACAATGTGTTGCAAAAACATTGCAGAGCTATGACACATAAATTACGTCAATGCATAACATGTATAGAATCGCCAAGCCCAACAACCTACAATATTCCAAGCCGCTGCGTAGTCATATATGCAACGAAAAACGGACTCCTTGGAGCTCGTCCGTAAAGTTATCGGGACTCGTGTGTTTACAGGCCCACTTTTTATTTCAATTTTAAATTATATACTTATCATACACACCTTAATCGGCAGACGATATGAATGTTGTACAAATTTTTATTTTTGTAGTTTTATTGTATTTTTAACTGCCTCACTTTTGGCTGTGAGTTGAGGGTTCAATACTGTGACGAAGTCTCTGGGTTCTTTCACCTGGCCAAGACACACCATAGTCAATTAAAGTGGTAGTTTCTTCTCCTGCTTAAAATGTTTGGCATAAAAAGAGTTGTACGATTGCTTTGCCTGTTGTTAGAATAATATGTCCTGATAAGGTGTGTTGTTTAATGTCTTTGACAGGATTGCTTCAGTAAAATGAGCACTACCATTACGAGTAGATATAATGTGAAGATACCGCAGTCTTCCAAAAAAAACACAAATGCAACACATTATATACAGAAACGCATCATCAAATGGTCTTATTTGAATAGCTGCTAATAGCTAGGATGTTAGAAAGTCACACCACACCGATGATGAATCAGAAAGTCTCCATGGAGATGCCTAGGAAAGTGTGGAAAACATGTGAATTAATGCCAATGGATTTCGTGGTTCTTTTTGTTGTGTTTATTCTTTTTTTGACATGAAGCTTTCATAAGGTATTGTTCCACCTTTTCAGGTTACACTGTTGCTGTCAGAGTTTCATTCATTTATGCAAGAGATATCCACATTGTACATTTCTTCTCCTTCCCTTTGGCTTTTCGCTGTTGACCTCAAATATGGATCTTGTGGTTGGTCTTATACTGTTAACCTGCAATGTTTGCATAGAACTCCAATAAATGTTGCAGCTGCCTGAGGGTTCTTGAAACTATTATAAAGCTTAGCTATCTATGTGCCAGTGTGGTTCCTAGTTAAGGAAGTAACTCATTTGATAGTTTAATGTACTTCATTGCAATTGCTACCATGTAAGAACTCAAAAATAATAACTATTGATACTTGCGAAATCGCTAGACGATCATGGTAATTAGTTGTAAATACTAGCCAGAATGTTTGATTTGTTGAACGTCCTATTAACAGCCAGGATAATTTAAGGATGTGCAAGGTTTCGAAGGTGGAGGAAAGTCTGAGTACCCAGAGAAAAACCGCTGTCCTATGTTCATTACTTGACAAAAGGCCCACACAATTCAAACTCATACCCTAGAGGTGAACGACCTGTGGTCATAGACATTTTAACCACTGGACCACAAGTCAACAGCCCCTTCCCATATACAGTTGTGTAGAGTTATCTTTTCTTTAGTATTATCAGTTGAGCTTCACACTTGTGATTCATAACTTTTAATTTGAACCATAGGAAAAGGCAATGGTTTTAATTGAACTCCTTTACATGAATATTGTACTTTATTTATTACATCATAACTTCTGTATCAGGAATGTGATATAATATGATTTATTTTGTTCCATTTCTTCTGTTGAAATAAATTATAATTACAGAATGAATTTCAATGATTAACTGGTGTAATGGTATCTTCTGACACCTCTATTTACACACGTTTCACTCCTCTAACTTGAATGATATGAGGAATGTGTCTTAATGCTTTTAATATCAATTAATCGAACATGCATGTTGTTAGTGCTATGTAGGATTTAAATGTACCCTACAGCACATTCACACATTTATACTCTGGAAACCAATGTGTCAACGCGACATCCGTCACTATCGATCGAGAACGATCGGTCTGATAGTTTTCTGTAGAAAACCAGTGTCAGTCAAAATTACATATCTGATCTGATCAAGTGGGATAGTTGTATGTAGATATATAAATTTTAACTATAGAATTAGATAATATCATGGTACGTACAGGCCTAGATAGGAGAGAATCGCAGGTGTATAACAGCTATTTCATGCATGACTTCTCCAGTCTAACATGGTAAAGCCGGATTAGTAAGGATTACCGGGGGTATAATACTGTCTGTAAGAAATTGTAAGAAGGTCACCTATTACATATAGCTGGTACAAGGGTTTACTGTAGAGGTTAACTGTCAGGGGACAGGTGGACAAAATTGGAAAAGGAACACAGTACTAGTTTTCATTGGATAATCAATATATTCAAGGTGGACCAGTAGAAATACATATGTAACAGAGTATATGATTTCATATAAACATAATCACTGCCTCTGCCAGGATTCGAACTCCGGATCTCTGGGTTACTATTGACTAGTAATAAGCCTGATGCTGAACCGATCAAGCTAAAGTAGTGTTTCCCACAGCCCCGATTAGCATGGCGCCGCGTATTTTTAAATTTCATAAAGATATATATTAAAATAAAGGTAATTGGATTGAAATAAAGGAATACATTTTGCATTTTCCATCTTTTAATTAATAAATGAAATTTAGATCTTTCTTGTGAATCAATTATAGTCATGATCATTATAATCGGCAGATAACTATTTCCAAAATCTTTTGTTCACTCAGAAAATTAAATAGATGTCCTGTATTACTTAGGAACTAAGAGAGTTTAATCATTAATGATTTAGTTGAACCAGATTACATAAAAACAAGACAGTTTTAAAGATTTTCCCTTGTATTAGAAGTCGTCGATATAACTTTGTGCCATCTGATGGTTATTTATCGCGGTCAAAGTGCCCTTTTCAAAACCCAGAAACACTAAAAGAAAAGTTCTCTCTATCCGAGTCGTAAATTGCGGCTAGTATTGATCACCAGGGTTACAACTTACACATCTACTATCAAATCACACAGACAGAACTAAGATTGTACCATGGTTTTTGATATTTGGTTAGACATGTCCTTGATAGAGCCGCTGTGACAGAGATCTATTATGAGTAAATGAAGGTATTCTTACTGCTTAGAGTATTAACTATAGCACTCTACCTCTAGGCTAGGAGTTTGAATTCCTCAGGGAATAGGTGCCAAATACTCACCGTAGGTTGCTGGCTTTTCTCTGGGCTCGAAGAAACTTTGGCTTTTGTTTAATTAATAAACCTAATTATAATTACAGTCCCCTGAAAGGACCCAGCTGTCTTTTAAGAGGGTGTAAAACAAAAACAATGTCCTGCACTTATTGTTTTATTCCTGTGGGACTGCATGGTCAGAAATTTCAGATTCCTTTCTATGCGTTTATCTTTTTGATAAGACTCACGAAAACTTGGAAAATTTGTTTTTTGGACTTGGCTCCCTTTAAAAGATCCTACAGAAAGTGCTTCTTGTATTATTGTGCATGAAGATCTTGCAACTTGAAATATGTAATACAAATCAGGTTTCATGTATTCAGTCATTCACCTTGAATCATTATTTAACTTTCAATCAAGTGTAATGTTTGAATGACACTTCTAATGTATAGAAAAGGATAACAATGCTTTTCTTGTAGGAACATAATGATAAAATTTGTATGAACCATTAAATCAGACACCAGTATAATTGATAGAGGAAAACCCTCTAAAGTGATACAGCGTATCTATTTTCTAACTGATAGTGATCGAGGTAAGAAGATTAAAATTTCATGTCATCACCTTGAGTAGATCAGGCCGAGACAGGCTTAGGAAGCTCTCAGACAGTAAAATAGGGTGTTACGCATAGCGGTATTGTTTACATAGATACAACAACATTTCTAAAGCTAGCAGCACTGTCAGTTTCGTATCTCACCAACTAACTGCTTCCCACCTGGGAAGAAAGGTTTACCTAGACTAAAATATAATCTCTTAAATATTGGAGGATAATCCACTAGCTCTTCAGTGTGCATTTGATAAATGGGAAAATGTTCGCCTCGACTAGTTCGTAACACCTCTGACATAGCAAGTTTAAAAAACATTTACAATGTTACAAAATGATAAGACCTCATTCTTGTCAAACATCTTGACTTACTGCCGAACCAATGTAATTTTGTTGTTATTCTTTGCCACAATTTTGTCATTCACAAAACTCTCTGTTGTCTCTTAATAATTATGGATGATTTACCAGCAATTATCTCGTTCAGTTTTCTTAGTCAAGTTCAACTGCAATTGCATGCAACTAAAAAAATACTTTACCAATTTTCAAAATATACCCTGGACCCCTTGAAATAGGGGTATATAGTGTTGGAGATGTATGAACGTCTTACCTCGTCATGTCCTCATTGTCCTGTCCAATTTTTATTTCATATGGAGGCAATGGCTTTAATATACTTAAATTCTCTCTTATAATAATCACATGACTCAATGACATCACTCTCTTGTACTCAAGCTCCTACCAATAGTGATATTGGGAGCTATATTTCTTATACTTCTTTGAAGCCAAGTATTTGTGGTAACTTTAGGTCTCCTAAAAGATATCAATGTCCTTGTTGACTTTTCACCAAAGCTGCTACTGTTGTACATTGTGATGGTCACTGATGACTTTATTGATTGAGGGTGTTTGGAGTCCTTATTGGTACTAAGTCATGTGTGTTGACCTTTAGTCTTGTTAATATCTTAATTCCCACAGTAACCTTTCTACTTGCAAATAAATATAAATAAAGGCTAGCTTGCATGGGCCATTGTTTAACTTACATTATTCTTTAAGTTGTTCTCGATGAATTTGCTCCCCTCTCCTTTGGATCTTTATTTGGATCTTCTCTATATAAGCATTGGTCCCCTTAACCTTGTCTGTTTTGATTGCAAAGATTCTAATTAACATGTTGGTGATGTGAACTATGTCTTGACCCTTCCTACAGAAATCTTTAAATCTTCCAATAATCTAAAAAGTAATTTCTGATAGATCAGCCCATGTTAGGAGGTGGTCAGTTACCAGTGACGTCTGCTCATTTCTCTATCCTCTGTCTTTTAAATGATTCATCCTATAATAAAAATCATCTTTCCATTGAGTTCAATCTCAGTTTTAATCTTAAAATATAACCTGCATTCTTTTCCGATCAGCCATATGGGTTTTGAGACTTTCATTTTACTTTCACACTTCGTGTTTTAAAGTCAACCCAAGCACCAGACTCATGCATCCTTCAGGAATCATCATCTGTTACAAAAGCTAGTAAGAGGTGGGGATTTACATACCCTGCTGATAGGCTTTTCAGTACAAGAAAGTTTTTAATGTCATTTTTTTATAGGTTAACTTTCTTATTAAGAATGATTTCGAGTACAGAATCATAATTGTTCATTAAAAATATCTTTAATTTTCCTGTATAGTGATTGTCACTTTTCGCTCTTTCAGTTGATGTCCCTTTTTGATGATTTAATGAAACGTATGGATGAATTAAAGAAAGCAAATGAGGATATGAAGAATCAACTTGATGGGGTAAGTTTTACTTCTACAATGCATCATAACTTTATACTATATCACAAAAGCAGTACCTGACAAAGTTTATGGTTATACCTCATTGGTTATTCTCTATCAGAGGAGTTAAAAAAGATCATCAGTTACTGAGTATTCTCAAATGAATTTTTGATGACCCAGTCCGCTTATAAAATTTATCGTACCACAGGGTTTGCCATAAATGGGTTCATATCCTGAGATAAAATGGGGTCCCCTCATGTAATTGGAACGGAGTTTCAGAAATAAGTAAGGTCCTTTTGATTTAATTCTATGCTTAAAAAGGAATTAGGGACATCGTAAAAGCAAACCCTTATACTATATAGTGATTAATTATGTCGGGCTGATTTTTTGCGAATTTAACTAAAAATCAGAAATTTAAATTCTAGTAGTTTATATATTGGCATGATCTTGCTTTCAAGATTCATTATTTTCTCAATATTTTGTGGATCAATTTTTCAAGATCATACTGATTCATGAAGCATTTCTTTTATTTCAGTTGAACTTAAAGGATATCCTTTCAAGACTGAATGATTTGGAAAATAATGTTGTAAGTACAGATTGCAAAACAGTTTATATCATTATTATACAATAACTTGAATAGTTGAGATTGTTTTAACGTATATATTGTTTCATTTGGAAATAATACTAGTAACTTTACATTAGACATATATAGAGTTCACCGAAAAATTATTTAGAACAGTTTCCACAATGATAATTATAAACAGATAATATTTAAAGCGCCTGTAACATACAGAATGTGTATTTTCATTGTCATTTATTTGTGTACTGAATTCCCTAAAAACTTGTCCTGAGTGAAAACTATACATTACTATTAGTGTTAGCACCACTTTCTCATAGACTTGTCATAACCACATGTACACCAACGTAATTTGAAAGTTCCAAACCAAAATAGAGATTACCTTTCATGAACATTTCATGTAAATACACTACGTCCTGAATATATGCACTTAATTTGATATTAGTTGGTGAAACCTAACATGTTTTAGATTCCAAGCGAAGCGCCTAAACATAATTCCAAGGTAACCTATGATTAAAGTATGATTAACTATTGTCGTTACATGTTAAATGCTTGAGTTTTGTGGCACGGTAGACTCTGATCTGTAAGAGGTTGTTCTTAGTAACAACACAAAGTTATACCATCACTGAAGACTTCAGTCCACACCTGTGTATCAATTTTATACAGTGTGAAATGCTCCATTAGCATACCGTTAAATAAATGATTATACTTGATTGATTTTGTGTCTGTCTATATACCACACAATGTATACAGGTCACTTTGTATATAATACGTGTCTGTACCGATCAATTTTAGAAAATAGTCTACGATACACTTGAGAATTCATATCCACAATTACAAGTATGACACCTTTATATGTGGTTTTGAATGCTTCGTATACTCATTTTGTGCCTCTAATATTCGTTATTGTAAGTACTGGTATAGCTATCTGCTGATCCCTTTAACAGATCTAGACAAACTCAATCTATTCACTCTTTATCATATATAAATGTATAAGTAATAATTAAGCCCTCTTAATTCATGAATAGTTTTCAAACTGAATCACGCTTATTTATATATTAATTTGTTTAGAGGTCAAATCCAGGTTGAAACCTGAAAACAAAGACCAACATGTCCAATGGAACACCTTACGGAATATCATATTGTTCACCAAACATGAATTATTGTGATAAAGGAAACATATTACCAATCAAAAATATCGTCGCAACATTGCTTGTCATTTGTCTTGATCAACTAAAAAACATATTATAGGAAGATTTTTGTCAGCAGTCATCTATATCTATTGACAAGACAACGAATGGTAATACAAAAGATCATTTAACAGGGTCTTAAAAAGGACCTACAGTAAAAAGGGAGTTGACCTTGAAAAACCCTTAGAATGATGAAGGGACCCTATAAAGACATTAAGTTGAACAAAAGGGCTATCCAGACCTTTCATGAAATTGATTTAACAATATCCAACTTTGGTTGCAATATGAATATGGTTTGACATTTAGAACAGCAGCCACTTTAACAGTCAATGGAGTGTTAATGTTCATGTATTTGCATAGAGAAAATGTTCAAGAATTCTTCATTGTTCTTTATCTACGGATGTGAAAATGGGGTTAAAGTTAATTTGTTTTGGAAAAACATATTATTTCATTGTTGTTGCTATGAGTTTAGCATAATTTATATACCTTCATTTTTTTTGAAAATTTGCACAAGAAAGTCACAAGATGACTCTGCATAATCAACAAAAATTTTACTTGTTGTTTTTCAAAGAGTTCAAAAATAAATCACAAACATTTCAAGGTGAAATTTGAAATGAAAAACATTTAGAACAAATAATTGCCAATGAATATTATAACTATTCTGCCATGGTACAGTAACCTATCGATCTGAAGTCTTTCTTTTGTTTTTTATTTCAGCAGCTGATGAATTTCTAACACTGCATACAGCTTTTCCTAATAGTCTTGTCAAATTAATTTCAAATATTTGTCAAAGTCAGAGCAGTATTAAATGATTGATGGATTGAAATAGATCTATATACAAAATTTATATCTATATACCATTGTTGTGGTGCTATAGGGCTAGATACCAACTATTGTTTATAGACCATCAATAGATATCATGTTCGTTAATAATGCAATTCTCCATGGTATACCTTTCACAAGACAAGGCAATCACCATCAAACTGCCATGCTGGTTTCCGTTACAAATAACGGTCGTTATTCAGATGTTAATTGTTTCCTTTTAATGATCTTACAGAAAGACCTGAATGATAAATTTGGCACCCTTCCCACGGCTGAGGAGATTTCGCTGTTTGTCACATGGCCTGGACTCGAAGATGCTTTGAATGGCGTCAAGCGTGACTGGGAAAATCTCCAGCCTCCAGAACGTGTTGTCATAGAGATGTCTAGCCAGACAGAACCAGTAAGTCACATGACCCTCTACATGTATTGTCTGCACTCTGGAAACTAATGACTGATCCCATATAAACCCAGTCAATAAATCTTTAATAAATGTTTACCAATAGTTTGTTTGTGATAGTAGATCTACGTAGTTATGGTAGACAAACTACTGCAGTATTGGAATTTCCACCTACCTAAGGGGCCTCAGGCCGAACATTTACGAGGAACACGCTATCATCCAAAGGGGGTATTTAAGATCGAAACCTTCGAGACCTTTCCTACTCTCAATTAAAATTCAATTAGTTTACAGTTTGATGTATGATTTATGAATGTTTTTCCTTGAAGTGCCCTCTAGTCATATGTCGTAGTTACATCATAATGTTATGTCAAGTAACACTTAGAGAATAGACATTCAAGTAGAGATTTTTAGTTAACATAAAAGCAGCTTAATCAATACAGGAAAGAATGTCTGCCATGGGCTTATGGGAGAATTTCCTGTCACGATTTATATTAGATATTTTTTATAGATAAAATTTCCTGTTATAAAATACATAACATCATATTCATGGTGCAAAATAGTTATAAGTTATAGTGGCCCCCGTACAATTAACCTAGGACAGTCATTGGTTGGATTTACAACTTCCTGTCAATGTATGTACCTCTGTATGACTTTGCAAAGCTTCCCTGTAACTTTGATTTTGTCAACTTAGGTAGGTCACCTTGACCCATCTCAGCATCAGATATCACTAGGTATAACGTTAGGCAGGCCAGATTATTCTTATATCACTTGCTCCTCATAAGGCTTTAAATTGCCACCATGTCCAGGATCACATAAAACATCGCTGATCAGAGAGATGTTAATGAAGCTGGTTCCATTAGCACGGACAAGTGCTATCAAAGCATTGTGTCCTTTGCCGAGTCTTGGGATGGTGTCTCGGGTCTAATGAGCCTTATATTGGCTATTTTCAATATCGTGTTCGGCATATGCAAATTTTTACACCTAGATCTCTATTGATTGGAATGTTAATAAAGTGAAGGTATTCTAGACACCAAATTCTTTTACTATTAAGTGTAGCCTGAATAATTTGATAGATCATAGAAATTGACCGCAGAAATCGTGTGTCAGTAATGGACATTAATATTCATAGCAAACAACATTAACAGTTCTAATGTACTGAATAAAAACACTTGCGATTTATTCATAGGTTAACTAAAATGGAAGGGAATTAGAAAAGGTGAAGCCTATAGCTGTGTCACTGATTAACCTTGGACTTAATGTGTCTGTGTATCAGTAATATATTGACCTGTACATGTTATAGCAGTTTGTGACAGTGTCCAGCTTGACCGCTAGGTGGAGCTAGGTGGACGTGTCATGCAATGCTAGGTACATAATTGCTTTGAATGCTTTATCGTAATAGATCTAAGAGTTTATCACATATAGGTAAAAATCTCATGAATAAATAGCGCATTAATAGCAACATAAGGTTGAAGTGACTCTTCTAGTTAAAATCTCATGAATATATTTGATTTTAAATGTAACGGGAAATTGAAACAGCTATTATAGTGGACACAGAATTTATTTTTCATGTATAACTGAATGATGGTAAGGTCACAATGTAGTGACCAACATCACATACAGGTGGGTACAACACTCCCACACCTGTGTATTATAAGGCTGGCCATGTTTAATACTGCCTTGATAAGAAGGACTTGTAGATCTATATTAGGTATATTATAGCCACAATATTTGTATATTAATAGTTAGTACAAATAAAGACTGCAGGATCTACTCAACAGATTACATAGTACTGGTCCATCAGTTTTAGCTTAATGGACTCGGTTATGAGGTCCTTTTAAACTGCAAACTGAACAAATGGTGAAACATTTAGTTTACAAGCTTATTCTCAGCTATAACACTAATCTACTTGCATATATACATACAAATTGTCTACAATTTCAATGCTGAATAAATACAAATGTTTAAATCTATAAAGCTAACTAGTTTCTTATACAAATGATCAGCTAGTTAAATATTTTCTATTTACAAATTTAATAATTAAAATCAATTAATCTATACTCCCAATGAATGATTTCTCAAAATATCTAAGTTTAAGATCTTGTAACTAACTGAAACTTGAAATGTGCAAATTTGAAAAAGCTTAAAAATTTATTGATTTCCTGGAGGAGGTAGCGGTATTCATTCTGCCTTCACTGAATCGAGTAAAGAAATCCTTCAGAGGCACTTTCTCAAATCAAGCTAATCATATATCAAGATTCTGTATAGTATTGATTTCACCTTGCTAAAGAATTTTGTGACTTTTTTTTTCTAGAAACGAAAAAAGGTTTGTATGCATGCATGTTTAACTTTCAATTGATGTGCACTTGACGAGGCATGCCAATTAATTAACTGTTGTACAGAATGAATCAGTAATTATGCATTGTAATCAATAAATCAGTAATTAAAGTCAACCACACAGACTTACTGGCGTATCTTTAGACTAGAACCAAGTAAGATTTACTTTATGCTGTAAGTCATAATCAAGAGTTCAAAATACTAGCACTCCTCTTCTGAATCTGTCTTGAAACTATAAATTCATTAAATATATAAATGAAATATAGTAATATTAATAGTTTCATCAATCAGAATTATGGCATTCTTGATATTTTTTCCCCAAATGCACGTTCTAGTTTTTTTTTATCATTCATCTTTGAAAGGAAAAATCCTTTACATTTTTATCACATTTTATTGGCACTGTTTGGAAAAGGTCAGGAAAATAGTTTTATCAAAAGCACAGGTAGTTGATTTTTTGTGTGTTTCAAATTATTTTCTCGTTTTAATGGTTAATAGCACTTTTTTGGTAATGATTGTATGAATTTCAAATTTTTGTGATGATATCTCAAAAATATTCCAGATATTTTCATCACACACTAAGTTGAATAAGTTAAATGTGGTTGCACAGATATTGTACATGAGACAGTTATTGTAAACTTAAGCACTTTGTTGTAAATCACCCCAAATCTCTTCAATTATGCCAAATAAAAAGTCTTTTGATTATATTGTACTTTGCATTAAAAGATAAAAACATTCAATATCTTCTTGACAACTCATAATTAGCCATAGTTTTAATTGTGTTTACATAACAAGTAGAGAAGATGATGATGCTGTGTCAGATATGAAATGATTGGTGTTCTTAATTACGATTTTTAATTAATCTTTTGATTCTGATGTCTTTTCTTTCCTAACTTAAGATGTAGAGAATAATTCAGATTAGATGTTGAATTGCATTGATTGACCTTTACGCAAATATGTCTGCTACATTGTACATATCAATACAAATGAGGTATCCAGCAGATATATCAGAAAGTACCTGAAAACTCTCATAATATTCCGACTTGCCGGTAGGTATCGATTGTTGCATCATTATTTTGTGAGCTCAATTCATGTCATTTTCTCCGAAAAGTATGACTTTACGCTCGCAAATACATGAGGTCACAAACAATTTAGTACCTACACGTAAGTGCAGATAACTCTGTAATATGCAAATACAGAATACTGATAAAGAAATTCTCAAAATAAAGCTAACTAATCTTCACCATTGTAGGCTTACAATTAGTTTGTAGTTATAAGCATTTTCTGAGTTTGTCATCAAGATCATGACCTTTCTTTTCATACCAGATTCCAAAACACATCAAAATGATCTTCATCTTATCTATGGAAGACTTTACAATACACATCTACATATAGGCATGGGGAAATATTTCTTTTTAATTACAAAACAAGGAATAAACAGAAGGAGTTATAGCATGATTAAATAGATGTGAACCATCTTTGTATATGTATGGCATTGGTACTCTTCTCTGGCATGTTACCCTACTTCGATCAGCACAATTCTTTCATGTTCTACAAAAAACACATCTTTCTTGAAGCAGTTCATTATAATTATGATAATGAGAAATGTATAGATATATAGATGATTAGTACTGCAAGCTTGTACAGTACTTGTATATCACCTGCAAGGACATGCTGGTCAGTTGGACCAAATTACAGCAAATTCACAGCTGATGGCTAAAATCTCCAGCCTATATGTAGTTGGACGTACGAATATCACTTTAGGTTAAATTTGCACATTAATATATAGATATTTTGTGTCTTGAATTGATGTATGAATAAGTACATAAGTCTGTCTTTTATCATTATTTAGACAGAATTTATTTAATTATTTTGAAGTTTAAACTATCCAGATATTATGATTACGGAATGGTAAACTTCTATTCCGTGTCCCATTTCTTGGTGGTGAAAATTTATATTGTCCCTTTCACGTCCCCAGGTGTCCCGTCCCACTTCCTCACGTCCCAGCACTCGCATGAGTTCTTCCAGCACCGGACCATCAGAACAACTGCTGGAAGTTTTGGAACACCTTGGAAAGCTCAGCGAATCCCATAATGCCTTGGAGAAGAGAGTGGAAGTCTTAGAGGTAAGGTGAAACCATATCAATAGAACAAGTATTAGGTAATATGATGCGTGGGATAGTGTGTGGGCCAGTCTTCTATTGAGATCTGTGGGAGAGATTCACTTACTGGTATGTCTCCTAGACCTCCCTGACAATGACATATCGGGGGTAGTATTTACATAGACGGGCCTATCACAATTATACCTCAAGTCCAAACACTTTACAGATAAGTTTATAGGTACTTGTAAAAGTAGTAGATCCTAGCTGATCTTACCTGTATCGTATGAGGTCTTAAAGGTCATACTAAAAATGCAGCAAGGAAATATTTATTTGTAGTCAACAATTTCTTTAAGAATGCTGAATGATAACTTGTCTGATCTTTTATAGATCCATGTTTCTTTTCCTTCACATACAATTGACCTACCCTTAAGAATTAATTGTTTTACCAAATTAAAAAAGAAGAAAAAGAATGAAACACATAAATAAAGTCAATAGAAAACAATATAGGTATGTTAATTTGTGGGAAATGATATATGATAATGAGGTACATTTGTTTATACACATATATATTTATTGTTGTTTTCCCATTTTTAGGAAGAAATAAAGAACAAAATGGACAAGACTGATCTTGAAAACCTCAGTGAGTACAGATAACAAACAATATATACCACAGATTCTTAAAGTTTATGCTGATTTTGTGCATATTGATATGATAATTATTTAATTTGAAGTGACATTATTACTGATTTAATTAAAGGAGCAGCTTGATCATTTTAATGATAATTAATTATAAATGACATCATAGCTGGTGTCTTTTTGTTGTAGATCTTTCTTCAGATTAATTATAAGTGACATCATTACTGGTGTAATTTTGTTGTAGATCTTTCCTCAGACTTATTGGAACAGCTAAATAAGCTGAAGGCAGATTTGGAAGCTTTACAACAGGCCAGAGATAAGGTAGGCTTTCAAACATGTGTGTAGCTTAGATCTTCTAACATTGATACCCTATATATACCATATAACAAAATATAAATACCCAATATAACAAAGACCCAATATAACATAAAGACCCAATATAACAGTATACTCATATCCATGTATTGCTTATTGCTTCAGATTGAATAACAATTGTATAATTAATCATGTGTATTTAGCTAGATGTGAATAACAAAATGAGATTGTTTGGTAAAAAAAATAGCATTTTTCATTGCACCATCTAATAATGTCCTGTCAAACATCATCTACATGTTAATCTTTCTCATTATAATCATTTGTACCTCTTCATTAGTTTTTGATAGAAGTGTAATGAATGTTATGCACCGATGAATATTTAATCAACAGTACTATTTATTGAAAGCCTGCATGCTATATTAACTGTAGTGTTAATTGATATTTTATTTATAAGTCTTGAGTGAATGCACCTTCATGCACCTACAGGGATTGTATCATGTGTATCATGTATGTTATGTAACCGTGTCCTGTCCAGGTAAACTAAAGGTTGTCATACAAGTTATTGATTCAAACATACAAACAACTTACCAAGAGGGAGTGACATTCATGTTATTATAAATGTTCTTTGGAAGCAAGATAATAACCCAAGGAAACAGTTTCAGGTTCTAAGACAAAAAAATTCAAATATATTGGGGAAACAGTACAAATCTATAAGCTTCCTTTTATTTAGATAACTAGCTAGAGTTAGCTGCATTCATTTAGTATACAAACGCTTTTGAATTTTCTTCTTTTGATATGTCTCGCAACAAATGGGGTCTTAAAACTCTTTAAGGCATGTATTTATAGATTCTGGTGAAATTCATATAGAAATTGCCATTTTTTTCCCAATCCTTAAAACTTTGCTCGTATTAATTGTTATATTACCTTTAACTTGAATAACAGCTATCTTAGATTGGTGATAATGATTCTATTGTCTTGATCTTGTTCTAACTCCTTAGTTACCGGGACAGGACCTCATTATAAATATCATGTTTAATGTATACTACTACTGCACACTAATCTGCACTTGCCTTCTTTCTCTCCTCTCTTTCTCCTATCTATCTAGTTCGGTAGCTCTGACTCTGATAGTCTTGCTCTTCTTAAGTCCAAATACAAGAAAGGTAAGCAAAGTTCTGGTAGGGCTGGTCCGATATCTGAATCAGAGGAGAGTAGTAGTGGAGGGGAAACAACCGAGTCCGACAGCACTGAGATGCTGGAGGAGCTCAACAAACAGGAGCTGATGGCGATCGCTATTGATGCTCTGTCCAACAAAGTCACGGTGATGGAGGATCGCCTCAAGGTCTTCCAGGACATGATGATGGATGACAGTGCCTATCAAAGTGATGTGTCTGAACTAAGGTCCTGGCTGACTGGTATGGAACAGAGACAGGATCCGTTCGCAGACCTAGAAATAACGTCCAGTGAAAATGATATCCCTCCAAAACCTCCCACTCCACAAAAATCTACTTCCTCAGAAAAACCACAACCCAAGCCCGAAGCTAAACCTGAAGTCAAACCCGAAGTAAAAAAAGAGAAAGAAATTCCACCGAAAAATAAAAAAGCATCAAGTGCTGAGAATGTGGTGAATATGAAGTTTGAACAAGAGATTATGGACATTTTCACCAAGGCTTCAGCTGATGCTGAGAGTCAGGCAGAGGAGATGAAGAAAGAGATAGACATATCATCAGAGGAGCTGGCCAAAGCGAACAGCAAGATTCGCACACTGGCCGTCGTACTTAACGACCAACTACAGGACGTCCGGGATAAAATCTTCACCCTAGATCATGACCTCAAGAGAATGGCACGTGGAATTGAGTTTGCTCTGCTGAGGTCAAAGGTTGCAGGAATGAATGATTTGGTCAGTTTTCATTTCTTCTTTCTCTCTTCCTCATTTCATAATGTTTCTGTTTTCAATTTCAGCATGAGTTAAAATTTCATTTTTTGGTTTTGAACTTTTACTAACAGTGTTATAACTATTTTACATTGCCTCCTTGGGTTTGAAGATGGAAAGTCTAGAGCACAACATTTCCCCTGATGGTAATGTAATGAATACAAGGGATTCCATGTCTGGTGACTCGGCGACGGGAGGGTCGTCTGTTAGGGGAGGGGCTACTCCACCTTATTCTGACATAACCTCCCCTATAGGGGCTAATGTCCTTAAAAATGGGACTTCTAGCTCCCAAGGACTTGCAGACTCTCCTCGCACTTCACAAAGACAGAGAGTTGACTCTCAGCTTACCCAGAGGTCGAGAGACTCTCTTGAATCTGTCCGGGTACATTGGGACGACTCTCAACTTACCCAGGGAGATAAAAACTGTCCTGGGGCTAAGAGTCCCAAGTCTGAAGTCGACCAGGTATCAGATTCAGACAGCATGTTTGTCTCCTGTTTTTTCAGTAGTTGTACCACCATTCCCCATACACTCTTTTGTTTCAAAAGTCAAGATTACCCTCACATTGTACACTCCCATTTCTTTTTTTCTTTCAACTTTTCTCCAACAGACAAAATCACTTCCTTTTATCTTTGGTTTTTAACTAGGTATTATTTCACCTCCCCAATGAATAAACCACTCCCTTTTATCTTTTGTTTCGATGCTCATTTCACCTTCTTATGATCATTTCACGGGCCTTTGGTCATTTTCTCTTGGTTACATTTTCCTTTATAAATGTTTTCACTGTTAGATAGATTGCATGTATATACACAGTCACCTGTATATATAAAACATGTTCTATGTATAGTGGAGTCCCCAGCACCATCTGTGATTTACATGTATTATGATAAGTTTGTTGTAAATCATTTAGAGCCACCATCAGTGTAGTGTATATTCAAGTTTGGGTGTGTCTCCTTGTGCCTTGCTGTACCTTCACCTTAATTTCAATATCATTGTGTGTTATGATTCCTCAGATATTCAATGAGATATCACATAAACCTGATGTAGGAGTTTCACAAACATAAAGATATTTGTACATTTAAATGTCATACTTGATATTAATATTGATCAGTTTGTCTGGTAGAACCATCAATCCTTAACATTATATAGGTACTAACATAACTTAATGTAAAAGTAAAGGTAATAGTTTAGACCCCTGACTCACCCCAGCCCAACCCTTACCAATGAGTCAGGGCCTGTTACAGTACCACGTCTGTATTAAAATCTCACTGCCAACAAATTTTACAAACAAATTATTCAGTTCCACTCTGGTACAGGTATGAAATAGTCTGTTGTGTTTGTGTGCTGTCGATCGTATCGATATTAATACCCTGTTAAAAATTTGAGTACGATTTGTCCCCGACTAAAACAAGGAACCCTCTGTGAGGGTTTGACAGGGAACGTTACGTAGGATTGGATGCACTCACCATGTTTATATGCATTTCTGTTATTTTCAATGTTAATTTCATTTCAACCATGATGATTGCTATAATTTCCTCGTTAAAGAATGTGTAAAGTTATATCGGTGATGATTATGTTCCTGCTTATAGTACGACCAGTATGCATGCTTGAACCTTTTATTCTTATCACCCCCTGTAGTATATATGTTTAAACTCTCATGGTTAGCCACAGTGACGGTAAAAATGTACTTAAAAACTAATTAACAATTGACTAATATGGCAGTGATTAATAGCATGTTTAGAAAATTCAAATATGTTTCAATTTTTTGAAAATTTTTCAGGTAATCAAATGAATTAAAATGAAAACTTTCAATAAAATAATATTTACACATTTTTTACCAGATCTTGAAATTACTATAATGATGTTTTATTCACACTTTGTAATTAAATTAATAAAAAAGATAAAATCGCCTCTGAAAATTTCCTAATTGGTATTATCTCATTGTAATACGTCATTAACCTAATTAATTAAAGTTGGCTATAAAACCTATTATGAAGGAGATACACAGAATTTGAACTCTGTATATATGTTAACCTTATGATGTCTACAGGACAGTGATGCCCTGAGTCGAGCCCAGGCGGCCATTTTACAGCTGCAGGCCGACTTTGAGAAGTTACATAACACAACCCAGGATATGATAGAGGAAAATACCAGTCGTAACAAACAGATCCAGGTAGGTAAACCTATGATTATGTCTAAACTGTTTTCATAGGCAATGAAAACCGAAAATCGTAATGTCAAGCAAGCGGATCTGTTGGTCCTTCAAAAGAAATTATCAATTCAGTGACAATTTGCAAAACTTTAATCCATCTATTCGGGATAAAAAAAAAAATAAAACTTAAAATATGAGTAATAAAGCTGATTTCACTGTCAACATTTTAACAACAATAAAATTGAATCATCAAAACTTTTAACTGTGCTGTCATT
Organism: Argopecten irradians; assembly: GCF_041381155.1. NCBI lineage: Eukaryota > Metazoa > Mollusca > Bivalvia > Pectinida > Pectinidae > Argopecten > Argopecten irradians. The sequence continues at coordinate 37,969,722 of NC_091138.1, read as the reverse complement.
GAAATTTCTTTTTAATCTATCAGAATGGTTGATCATCTAGCTTTATTTAAATGTATCAATTTGAATTAATTAGCAACTGTGGTATTTATGGATAAGACCAAAATGTTGTGACGTAATTTTAGAATATCAGCGTGGGATAGTTTGATATCAGAATAGTTTATATAATAGTGTTTTACAAGTATACAGCAGGCCTGAGAATAGCCAACAGAGATCATTGTTATAAACAAACTATTTGTGAGTAGCCGATATAGTCATTGATAAACACAAAAAAATCTCCGGCTGGCTAACTAGGGGAAAAAAGGCGCAGAATAGACGCAAATACTAGGCTATATATATAGGAAAGGTGTGAGTGCGGTATAGAACACCCAATACACACTGAATGGGCCATTTAAAGGCTTACAGAATAAATCAGCCATAACATTTGCATAGCTGGATCGATATTATAGAAACTATGTAAGACTAGAGTTCAAAGAGAGCATACAAAATGAGTAAACGCTTTTAAATCTAATTAAGGGTCGACAGACCTGTGCGTCACAATATGACAGGGTTACTTTTCTACATTTTTTTGTGGCAGTTGACATAGTTGGTTCTGTTCCGGAGTGAATGTACCTGTAAACCTCGGCCGTAATCACACAATGGAAATCTCTGTTATAATTGGTATCAGAGAAACTTTGGGAATTTGTCTTGGATAAATAAACAATAAATCAAGTGTATAAACAAGGTATTGACAGATCACTGCTGTATCTAAGATTGGTGTTTACTTAGCGACCAATACAAGCATCAATAAGCGTTAACATTGTAATGGATGGATACAAGTTATAATATCAGTAAACAAAATACATAAACGGTGCAAGAAAATCCCTATTATCATTACAGATGTTCTGATTCGATTCTCTATCCCATAATTATATATATATATATATATATGATCTATATTTGTGTTTGAGTTCATGTGTCTTATAGGACCATAAGGGGTGACCTTTTTGACCTTGTATGACATTCTGAATTAGTGAGCGAAAATTTAGAATTGTGAAGATTGAAATAAAACGTATATTATATACATGTATACATGTATTGGAAATAAGTTCTTTCACAAGTGTTTAACTTCCAGATATTTTTGGGCTGTGCTGTTGGATTTGTTTGATAGTATGCTTCAGTGTGATAGCACTATAAAATTGGAAAGAGTTTCCACTATTGCAAAGAGACATTACACGAACATACTGCAGCCTCCCAAAACATACAGATATTGACGAATGCAACTAGCTGCATACAGGAGAGGCTGTCCTTAAATGACACTGGATTTAATTAGGATGTAAGGCCTAATTAACCAGCAACCAAAACAATCCAGAGATTTTTAATTTAAATTCTGTTTTCTTGTATAGCTACACCTCATTTTTGATAATAATTTACACTCAAATATAATTGTAGTAATTTTCTAATTAGATGTTTATCCAATAATTACCAGGATCTGCTGGCTTACTGTGACAGACTCAATGATATCAAGGCCGACAAGGAGTATGTACAGATGGAAGTTGATGTGGTGAGTACTCAGTATCCAGACTTTATTTTAATGATTTATTCTTTATTTCATCCTTATTTCAATAATCTACTCTCTTGTTTCAACAACTTCTTCATTGAAGACTTGATTTCAATAACCTTTTATCAATTCAAGCTTTCTTTTTATAATCTCTTCTTCTTTTCAGCCTTCCTTTCAAATATATTTGTTCATTAGACTATTCGTTTCAATTAACCAAATCTTCATTCAAGCCTTTGTTTCAATATTTTAATCTTTGTTTGAGGCTTCGTTTCATATTCAGCAAAGACGTTCTTACAAATCAGTTGAGTATTGTATTTGTATTGAATATATATTGACTATTGATACCTGTTTTGGTTACAGAAAGCAGACAAGCGTTCCCTTGACAACAAAGTCAACCACAGCCTGTTTGACTCCACAACTAATGATATCAATAAGATGATCAAGGAAATCCTGGAGAAACTCTCCGGATACGTAAGTACTCCAGGAAATATCAACAGATCATGTACAGGTGAAACAGCACCAGTTACAGGTTTACCTGTGTGGTGTAAATGTCCGGCTTATCTCCGGACCAAAGTTAATAGCTTTCATTAGCCAGAGTTATTCGCCCCTTATCAGTTAAAGGTTATCAGCAGGCATTAGATACCCTTAATGCTATGATGGATGTTGATTGTAAACTGATTTGAAAACTAATGTTTGTCCAGATATAATTGTGTTTGACCATTTAGAAATGTCTGTTACGATATAATTGTGCTTGACTATTTGACCACTGACCAGTAGGTGTTGTATTTATAGGAAGACAACTTTAACACTACCTGTTGTAAACTGAATGAGGACATCGATGGTAAACTTGACCGTCTGGAGTTAGACCCACTGAAGGAATGGCTGGAGAGTCGATTGAAGGCCCTCAACGACAAGCTCAAACGTACACAGGTGTCGACAGAGTGGGGCGAGGATGATGCTGCTGGTATTAGGAAGTGAGTATCGTAGACTTTCAGATTTCATCAATATAACTAAAGAGCCTTATTTCCTCACATTTCACTAATTCTGACACTTGTGACCTTATCTAATTAATCTAGTTTATTTTTGCCTTCCAGCTTCCCTTGATCTTATTAGTTCTTATGCCTCTAAATGTCCCCTGGTCCCATCTCTTCTTGCCCCAAATGTCGCCTGACCCCACTAGTTTTTTGCCCCAAATGTCCCCATACTTTCTAGTCCCCAATTGTCCTCTGAATTGCCCTCAGGCCCCATCAGTGCTTGCTCCCACTGTTGCTTTATCCTATCTGTTCTTCCACAAATTCCAATTTGAACACTCCCTCCGTTATGAATTCTTTTACAATATTTCTGTAGCACTTTTTAGGGTACCATATATAATTATCTTTATCTAAAGGCCCTTACCAAACTAGTCAAGATTGGTATATTTAATGTAACATAGGCAATAAATTTCATGCAAATCATTATAAAGAAAAAAGGAGTTGGTAGAAATAATATAGGGAGCTCAAACTTTGGCCGTTTATTTCCATATTTATGTTATTGACTTTATCTGATTTATATACTGTAGTACTATACAGCCTTTGTAAATCCTTGTGAATGCTTTAGGATCTTATCTGTATAATCTTACCTTAAAAAATGAAATCTAATTCGAGCTCTTTCAAGCATGAAGAATTTTATTGAATACCATTTAATTCTGTTATGTTATTTAAATGTCATTTATTCTTTTGACTTGTCCGGCAATGAATCACTTGTCCTGAGAATTAAATTGCAATAATACCATGGTGGTATAGTGATTGGCCTTGATCAGCGGCCCCCGATCCTCACCACATTTGGAGTGTGCAGCTCTCGAGACTTTGATGAATATATGACTATTTATTTTAACAAACAGTTGATTTAGACCTTTGATTCACTATATTTCTTTTCAACAGGCAATTGATTCAGAAATTCCACTGCATATCATGTGACAGACCTGTGGATCTGATGCCTACTGGGTAAGCTAACCATTCGTAGCTTCTGTCCAATCAGAACTGACGCATTACATAATGCATAGGCTATGTAGATAAAACATAGATAATTGACAGAAATAATTTATAGAGAAAAACAGATTTATGGTATAATTTGGAAACACAGGGGAAATAATGGAACAATATAGGAAGTTTATTACCTAACGTTCAGAATAAAAAAAACAACTCCACACTGTGAAGAGAGGATACTGTATAATGATCTTATCTATATTTTAATTCAGTTTTGTAAAATATATGGAGTCAGTGAAAAAAAATTGATTCACATTAAATTAAAAAATTCATGAGGAGAGTTATAATATAGTAAAAGACAGCATGAGCAAAGAGCAAAAAGGTTTGGAAAGGATGTGGTGGAAGGTACCGTATTCTACTTGTAATAAGTCCTGACTCGGCAAAAAGTCCCCTCCCCTTTTTATCTAGACATTTAGAACTATGGTCATGTCTGCTGGCAACAAGCATTCTCCATATTCTTGATTCTCTTTGTTTGTAACCTCATTTTGAAAAAAAAAAAACAAAAAAACATTGATGTATGTAGATTAATCTGATTTTGGATAAAATAACTTATAATTACTTTATACTATAGTGATGAATGCTTGATCTACAAAAAACATTTTTTGAAATAAAATGTAATACTTGTTTTAGGCCTGTGCCTTCTCTACCAACACACAATGGTCTGGCCCCCACGCGGTCCCCACGACCCTACACAACGTTTGAGCTGGACCAGATCCGTCAGCATGCCAAGAGGTAAGACTTATACTCTGTATAATAGAAAATAATTAACAATAACCTAAGATTCTTTCCATTTGCTTTCAACCAAGAAGGAATATATTTGTATCCTGTAGAATTCTGGGTAAAGATCTTCCTTGTTTTCTCCCATAGTAACCAAAGCAGCTTCTCTCCCTACCTTTAAGTATATATACTGATCTGTGTATCGACATCTTGTTCCTGCTAATCTGTATAAACATAAACCTTAATGTCGTTTTGTGAGAGAACGTCTTTACTTTGTATGAGGAACTCTTCAGGTCACGTCAGAAAAATGATGTATGTAGTATGAATTATAAATAGAAATGACTCTCTTATAGATAGTGTTTGTTTTGTAATAGATTACGTTGACTTGTTAATGATCCAATGCTCAGAATATAAAAATTAGGAATTCATATTAATTTCATCGGTCAACTGAAATGTTAATATATTATATATCTATTGTAATAGCGCTTTGTAATATTTTGCTGTGTTAGAATTTTGATTTCTTTTAATTTAACGATGTTGTTTATTGTTTATTGTGTTGCTTTCTTTCCTCGCTGTACGTTGTTGTCCACCTATACGTCGATGTCTGGCTATATTTACACTATTGTTATTTATAAACAGAATGTATGCCGGCATAGACAAGCCCAGTGCTCGGTAATTGTACTAGACGTTCTAGCTTGGAATGAACTCCTGTACTCCCCATGTATATCATACTAACTACTCTATATCTCTATAACAACTAACATACTTTTACTCTGTGTATTACCCCACACCCTGGAGTACATCACCCCTCTCATAAACCCCCTTGTTGGAGTACATCACCCCTCTCATAAACCCCCTTGTTGGAGTACCATGTTGCACAGCCCTTTTTTGGAGTGTGACAACCCAAAGTCAGCTCCCTTGAATGTCTAACCTATGATCCCCTCCCATAACCCCCTGTTTGGTGTTCCATGCCGCACAGCCCGTTTTTGGAGTGTAACACCCCACAGACACCTTCTTTGATTGTGATGTCCCACAGCGGGACCTCGCTGTCGTGCCACACTAGAGCTCAGTAATGTTCAGTTTTTGCAAAATGCAGTGCTACAAGCACCTATTTGGGTATATATGTATTACATTACCTAATCCCTTCGCTAAAAAGTTCATGCAAACTTTGCCATCACTTTCCCTATTGAATCATGTGATAGTGTCCCTGGCCACTAAAAGCCACTTTCTGTTTCTTTGTATATCACTCTATACTATCATATCGGATCTCTTAGTCTCTTTAAATCACCCCTTAACACAAATACCCGGTACATATCCCTTTTATCAACAAACATCCCTACCTCTCCTAACAACTCTTCAATCATCTCCTACATACAGCTGTCGACCCTTACTTTCTGAGGACAATTTCGAGACATTTACTCGACCCTGGGTCAATATCGCGATGTGTTATGATGAATTGTTCCCTAAATATTGCTACAGAGCCATAATGTTTGGTCGGAACATTCCTCAGGTCCTTTGATATGAGTGTAAATCATATTTGTTGTCAATATTGACATGGCGACAACTTGTTAGCAGAGTCTAGATTGGCTTTCTAAGCGTCCTAAATCATTAGCCTGGTTTGGTGGAGAAATCACTTACACTGGTGGAGATCATTGTAAGGACTGTTGGCCGTCTACCTTGTACAACTCCTAGCTATGTACACAGCAAACAAAAACTGAAACTAATTCCATTCACTAATGGCACTCTTTGTTTGGTGAATGTCTGGCCAACTTTGAAATTCAAATATTCTATTTATCAATTAAAGGTGTCACTTTTTTATTCTCTGTGTCACTTTTTAAAAGAGTTATGTTTGAATAATATTCATAAATAAAATTAATGTTGCCGTTTCTATTTGATCATTCTATAAAATGAAATACAGGTCCTCATGTCTATTGCATACATTTCTATAATTTTCTTTCTATTCTGTATGTACAAATGTACATCTACCCCACTTGTCCATTTTGTACAAAGTTAATAAATGCATGACTACCAGTCTATTTCATATTTAAATGTCTGACTACTTGTCTGTTTCATACCATGAAATGTACATCTACCTGTCTGTTTTGCATATGAAATGTATGTCCACCTGTCTTTTTCATACCATAAAATGTATGTTTACTTTTCTATTTTGTATCATAAAAATGTTTATCCACTGGTTCATTTCTATCTTAAAAATGTATGTCCACCTGACCATTTTGTATCATAAATGTCCAACCAACTGTCCATTTCTTACAATAAAATGTACATCCACCTATCTATTTTGTACTTTAAAATGTACATCCATCTGTCTATTTCTTACTTTAAAAGATACCTCCACCAGTTTATTTTGTGCTATGCATATCCACATGTTCATTTTTTATGATAAAATTGTTCGTTTACTTTTAAGTTTATTAGAACTCCCTGTCTAGAAATGTATGCTTTCTTTCGTTGACCCTTGGTGTCAATGTTTCCAGCTATGATTTAGTACAGGTCACAAAATCAATAGCAGCCTTTCATGATTTGGTTTGATATTTGCATGAGTTATTAGTGTCGCTGACAGCTGAGTTGCTCTGTATGTACACAGTCCTGTAGGTCGAGTTTATTACTTAGCTACAGAAGCCACACACAGGTACAAGCAGTATCAATCTGTAATACCCTACTTAATAACTTAATCAAAGAGCAACTCAGCTATCAGAAACTAGCATTGCATATCTGACTATCCATGGTAAAATCATTTCAACTGGAAAAAAAACCTTTTATCCAAGAAAAATGTTCTTCGCTGTGACGAAGATATTTGAGGTTATTGATATAAGAAAATAATATTTTCAGTCGATACAGTGGATTTCTTTCTCTTAGATAAGTTGGTGATGGTTGGAATTCACTGTATCTGTTGAAGAATCAGATATGCAGTAACTTGTACAGGACATTTATGACCTTAGTTAAGTTGATTATTCCAAGGGTGCTGAATTGTCACGCAGCGTAACCAATATACTCTGTTGACTCACTTTCTTTATCCTTTCACCTCTTCTTTCTTTTCATTTCTTTCTTTCACCACCTTTGAAGCGGTCCTCTTGGTAAAAACAACATCAACTTTGAAAGAGCTCTTGCTGAAAAGGAGCTTGTGAGAATTCGTAAATCAGACTTGCGAGCCTTTTTCGTTCATTTTGGCCAAGATATTGATACTTTCAAGAAACAGCGTGAGGCGTAAGTTTGCATGGGAGTTAAACTTCAGCAGAGTGGCAACATATTATATACAACACAAATACAATAATGATATGTCAAAGGTCAAGGTCAAGCAAAGTCACTTGCTTCAATTGTTTAATGCTATTTATAATCACTGTGTGTTCAATATAAACACCAGCACTATACATTTATGTACCTGGTATGTTAATTCTCATTTAAACAGTAGGTCACCTATAAAGATAATGTCACAGTACAAATTTGGTCACTGTGTCAAGGTCACACAGGTTCATATAATAGTAACTATAGTAACCATTCAGGTCACAATGACAAGGTCAAAACCAATCAGGTCACAATGACAAGGTCAAAACCAATCAGGTCACAATGACAAGGTCAAAACCAATCAGGTCATAATAACAAGGTCAAAACCAATCAACAGGTCACAATCAGGTCACAAGGTCAAAACAATTAGGTCACAATGACAAGGTCATCAAAACAAATGAGGTCACAATAGTCATAATGACAAGGTCAAAACAAATCAGGTCACAATGACAAGGTCAAAACAATTAGGTCACAATGACAAGGTCAATACAATCAGGTCACAATGACAAGGTCAATACAATCAGGTCACAATGACAAGGTCAAAACCAATCAGGTCACAATGACAGGGTCACATGCAGCTAACATTCAGAAACAAGTCAGATCAGATAGAGACCATGCAGTTAGGTCATTGTATAAAGGTCAAGGCCACTCACATGGGATAACATGAACTGATATGTCAGTTATTACATTCTTCTTCCCATGTATTAGTGAGACATTGCCTCCCAAAATACACACAAAATAGAAAATAAAATCTATCTTTCATTGTCTTTAAATCATGCATCAGTTTGTCATCAATAAAGTTGATCTCATCTAATCCTCACCTGTACCATATATTCCTGTCTATTGCATGTGTCGCACATTCACCTGTCACACCTGTTCATGATATATCTCGTTACACCAATGCATGTGCATGGTATACCTGACACAAGTTGTATTTTCAGCACTTTACTATTGTATGTATGTAACCAGTGGTATGGGTATTCTGATAACTGTTGTCATCGTGAAAACTGGTTCATCTAAAGCACATGGCCAGGAGGAATATCATTTTAATGCTTCATTAACAAAAATCTAAAATCCTGTGGATATTGGGTTATAACTGATCTGATGTTTTCTTATCCTATTAATAACAGTAATTGTTGAATTAACTTGATATCTTTATATAATCTTCCTGAAATGAAACTGTATGTTCTGCTATAATTTAGATCTATTAACTTTGACTAACAAGTTTGTGATATCTGTTGTCTTTAGTGTTGATTACGGTTGTAATTGTTAACTGTACATTTACAGCTTCGCTAACCCAGAGATAGCAGACTACTACGCCACCCAGAGGGCTTGTGGAGGCAACCATACAACAACCTTCCCACACAAACGTATTACCCGTCTCTCCCATCTCAGGTAAGTCAAACTTGTTCCTCTCCTCAGGAAGAGAGAAGTCCAGATCCTCTTCCTCCTCAAACCCTCCTCAAATCTAATGTATCACAGACACATAATTATCACATGCTTCCCAGAACGATATCGTGGTTGTTAGAGAATAGATTAATCAATGTAACTTGAGATTGAGGGAAACACTTTCATGTTCGATAATACTGTATGAAATAGTGTTATGTCATTTTATGTTGTGTTACCACATTGATGCACATTTCCTGGATAATGGCGGGTGGCATTATTGAAAAGTTTCGCAAAATCTTTAATTAAGTATGTATGAAAAATGATCAAACATTTGTGAATTTGGTGGACAGAGGTATATCAGCCCTCTTGTAAGTGTTGACTGGTCTATGTTCTGCACACTGACAAGTCAAGCATTTACTCTGGTTACTCCCAACCATTGAACAAACTTATTTAAGATTTCTCAATGGCCTTGTCTTGATATTTAATGGTTTACACAAGCCATGTGTTTTAATTTTTAGCAGTGAATTTGGAAAAGTGTGATCATCTGAATAGCAACACCATTGCCTTTGATATGGATGGTTGGATTCCATTATTGATAATTTATATTTGATAAAATATGATGTAATTACTATTTATTTGACATTCTTTTTTTATATTTCAGCCATTTGTTCCGAGAGGAAGAAGAGGCTGTCTACCCATTGTACAAGTATGTAATTTTTGTGCACCTGTCCTCAATGCTTTAACCTGTTCAACATAGGAATCAATTTTTGAAAAGATATACATATACTGTTAAGAAGATGATTATAGCTAATGTAATCAATGGTAATATTAAACCTTTATCATTATCGGCTATTTCATCTTTTTATCTCTGAGATGTAGTGGTTATACTGATGTAATCAATGGTAATATCAAACCTTTACCATTATGGGCTATTTCATCTTTTTATCTCTGTTTGAGATGTAGTGGTTTTACTGTGTCTGTGTTGTAGGGAGGAGGTAAATGTCCAGGGAGCAGATGGTCACATCTACAAGGGACGCATGGAGAAGCTGGAGGCCAAATTCACACAACAGCAGGGGCGTCCAGTAAGTGTCAAAGTACAAGTCAAGGGAGATAATCCAGAAAAATATCTCATACAGATTGACCAAAAATATGTCTGAGAAAGTAAAAATGTCCTGAGCAAGTTATGGCTAACAGATAAAGGGAGATAATCCAGACAACCTCTCATACAGAACTATTCACTATCTTTTTTATCTTTGAAGCACATATATTTTTAACAAGAACCAAGATATGTTACATGGCAAGTGATCTCTTACAAATCAATGGAGATAAATCCTGAAAATTATTCAATGTGAAATGATATTATGGATTTCAAGCCCAAAATTTTTTAACTAAAGATTCACACCCATATAATTTATTTCTTGTAACTAAAGTTCTCTTTCTGTTACAGGACCCATACACACTACATCCCCAGATGCATCAGACTCCGCCCCCAATTAACCAGACTGGTGGTCAGCGTACTGTAACACAGACAGTATCTCCAACCCGTGTCGCCCGCCCAACATCCGCTAGACATCTCCAGTCTCCACGTCCCACATCAGGACGTGTATCAAATAGACCAGTGTCTGCACGTGGAGGACCGTCCAAACAAGGGTCACCAGCTCCACCGGAGTCATCCCACACCACGCCTGTCCCGGAGGAATCCCCGCGTCACGTTGAGGGTGAACAACATATAGAGGTGCCCACCACAGGCAACAACAACTAAACGTTGATGCAATATATCGCTTACATATAGGACATTATGTAGATGTTGCAACTATTTATTTTTTTGTATCATCGTGTGGTCATGAACTTATTCCAAACTTTCTAACTAAATACCTCCAGGACTTTTAAAGTTCATTATTTTGAAATTTTTACCCACGCTGTATAGAAAACCTAGATTTTAGACTTTTTTACACCGGCATTATTATGTTACAAATCTGGTCTTTTCGTTTCTTGCCAGTGAGGAAAAATCATCAACGAAAAATTCTTTTTATGAAGCAAGCTCTTTTTTCCGAAAGCCTTTATATTTTGGATATATTACTTTCTATTATTATTGGTATCTGTAAAAGTGATTTAGGAGCTCTCTTACTTTGTAGCCTGTTTATTATAATTTGTTTTTATTAAGGTGTATTGTGATTACATATTTTATATAAGAGTGAATGCACCCATTTTCTGTATGTGCAATGTCTATATATGCTATTATCATGTTACCTGTTGACTTCTGTGCTTTGTTATATTACCCCTCTCACCCTAGAACAGTATTGACACATGCCAGTCACTAATTGTTATAAATAAAGCAGATCTGTGTTACTTCAGGTCCTGGGTGTGTTGTCCAGTGACCGATTGATACCGTCCAGTCATGGTGATAAAACTTATTTTAATGTCCTGATATTGAAATCTTTAGTGTCCATTTGTCATGTGGCACACTAGTGTGCAGTTTTTGTGAGACGCACTTGACATGTCCAGCTTTCGTGAGTCACACTAGTGTCCAGTGGTAATGTGACACCCTGGAATTAGAGTCTAGTTATCATGATACACACTGTGTCCAGTTTTTATACTTGTGTCCAATTGTCATGAGATACACTAGTGTCCAATTGTCATGAGATACACTAGTGTCCAATTGTCATGAGATAACTAGTGTCCAATTGTCATGGGATAACTAATGTCCAATTGTCATGGGATACACTAGTGTCTAATTGTCATGGGATACACTAGTGTCTAATTGTCATGAGATACACTAGTGTCCACACTAGTGTCTAATTGTCATGAGACACATTAGTGTTCAATTGTCATGTGACACACTAATGTCCAATTGTTATGAGACACACTAGTGTTTAATTTTTCATGAGACACACAAGCATCCAATTGTCATAAGACACACTAGTGTTCAATTGTCATGAGACACACAAGCATCCAATTGTAATGAGACACACTAGTGTTCAATTGTCATGAGACACACAAGCATCCATTTGTCATGAGACACACTAGTGTCCAATTGTCATGAGACACACAAGCATCCAATTGTCATGAGACACACTAGTGTTCAATTGTCATGAGACACACAAGCATCCATTTGTCATGAGACACACTAGTGTCCAATTGTCATGAGACATCTAACATCCTAGTGTCCATAGACAGAACATTTATGTTGTTATTGTATCTGTTGAATGGCCCTAAGATAAGTAAGCGTGTACACTGAAAAAGTGATGAGAGATGTCTTGTTACTCTGACTTACAGCAATAAATAAATTCTAAGTGGAAAAAAATTATTTGAAATTTTAATCTTTTATAGGAAAAAATAAAGAAATGTTAATTTCCTCCATAAAATGTTAGTTCTTATTGTACTAGAAATAAATATTTTAGATCAAGTTTGTGATTTAACTAAGGCATTCCACACATAGTCTTGTTTTAATCGTTTGAAATGTTTAGAGTAATTTGTATTTTTATGAAATAGCTGTTCTGTGATATTTTTTCTTGTGTAACTTTTGCACATATTTTACAATCTATAACTTGTTGATATTGATAGAAACTAGTTATTGTTTTAGCAATATGTATCCATGTTGTTTTTTGTAGGAAATTTACATCCTTTGAGGTCAGATCTTTGTTCGAAGGTCATGGGATCCTTTGTCCAACAGTCATACAGTCCATGTCTTTTTTGAAAAATGAGACCTGTATCCAGTGTTTCACATTGCTTATAATATCACAAAATAACCTTAAAATCAATTTAAATATGAAAAATGTTAAGAAAATAGGAAATAGTTTTTACAATCACTTTATTCTAATGTATAGGACTGTGCCTGAAAGCTGTCTGCCAAGTGTGAAGACTGCTCTCAAAGGATGTGATATATAATTATATGGCTCAAACTGAAGGTGCTTTACTAGAATTTGTGTTGTTCAAGAGGGATGAGTTATATATGGGCTAATTCCAGCTCTGGGGACCAATACTGGCCCTAGTGTACTTTAAAAAAAAGTGCCTAAATTTGGTTTCAATTTGTACACAAAGTCAAATCTGATAAGAATATTACTGTTGATCTGCATCCTAATGAATTAACTCCCATAGAAGGCCCTGAATTTGTTAACTCTTAACGTCTGTCTCATGTGAACTGTTGTTACTACTGACACTATACTGTGGGGTACTGATACATGTTCTATGTGCCTGGGAGATATTTGTTATTCCTCAACAGTACATTGTCGAGAAAGAATAAACTTTGAGTGGTTGTCGTGTACACCAGAGGGAGCATTAATATTAATTATGGTGGGTGAAATAAATTCACATGATTGTTGATTTCTAGATGTTAATAATTGTAACAAATTGTATTGCTTTTATCAAACTGTATCGTATTCATTTGTATATGCACTGAAGTATTATATTTTACAACACTCCCTTAATTATCCCCCCTTCCCAACTTATACATCCTTGAATCCGTCCCTAAAATTTATTAATTGTTTTTGTTGATATTTTGTAATTCAAGATGATTTAACATATTGCATGCTTCATCTGTTAAATCCTCATTCAAGCACGACTGCTTTCCCTTTTAACTTTGTCACCATGGTCTTCAGTCATTATCTCCCTTTATCATAGGTTACTCACCGAGTTTGTTGAAAGTATCCCCCTTTAATGTTAGGTACCCTATATATCTTGTCACTTTACATATTTTGTTAAAGTTATCCCCCTTTGTTAGGTATCATGTGGCCCCATTATCTTTGGTTTGTTATCATTATCTCCCTTTAGTATTAGATATAATGTCACCTTGGTTTGTTATAAATCATGCACTTCATAATTCTATAATAATTTTACCATTTCCAACTTTTTCTTTAAGTTGATACCCTGATTCTGTAAGAACAAAAAATCACTGTTGATTCCTATCTGTGGCAACAGTGGAAACTGATCATGTTTTATGGTAAATTACAAACTGTAATGATTTAAGCTGCAAACACCTGTACTACAAGCTTGTGTAATAATCTCTGCTAATAAATTATTTCCGATTCAATCTAGCATTTTTGTCTTTTGTTGTCTTACTTCTTAGGTCAAGTCTTAAGTGACCAATTCTAATCGCCTTTTGTCCGTCGTCTTCCGACGTGCGTTGTATGTCCGTAAACAATTTTCATTTTCGACTTTTAAATCTTCAAAAATCTTCTTCTCCACTCACAGATGTGATGGAAACAAATACTCTTCATAGATAGAAAACTCAAGGCGCTTTATAAAAATTGTGAATTATATGACCTTGGGGTCTCATTTCCCCTTGGGGAGGGGGTTAAGTTTACTATAGTTTATATAGGGAAAACACATTTTGAGCATTATTTGGTCATTTGTAATATGAAATAATGAATCAAATATTGTCAGAATTATTAGTATCAAATGGCAATTGAATCCTATTAACAAATTTTCCATGACTGACCCCAAGGGGGCCTTAGGGGCGGGGTCAAATAGGCTAAAACTTCAAAAATCTTTTGAAATTCTGGAAATGGTAGAATCATATACTGTTCATAGATGGAAAGTCCTTAAGTCCTTTACAAAAATTGTGAATTATATGACCCTTGGGTCTCGCAAGCATTTTAAAATCATATCCATATTAGTCTTCGCTGACCCACTGGGGACAGAGGGGCAGGGCCAAAAGGGGCAAATAGGCTAAAACTTCAAAAATCTTCTTCTTAAATTCTGGAAATGGTAGAATCAAATACTCTTTGTAGATTGAAAGGTCTTTAGGTGTTTTATGAAAATTGTGAATTATATGACCCTGGGGTCTTGCGTTTCCCCTGGGGGAGGGGGTCAAGTTTACTTTAGTTTATATATGAAAAACACATGAACATTATTTGCTCATTTTCATAGGAAATAAGTCAAACTTGATTAGAATTATTAGCCTAAGATATAGTATTTTAGCATGCATATCAGTCCTCGCTGACCTGGGGGATCAGAGGGGTGGGGCCAAACAGGGTCAGAATAACTTAAAATTTAGAAAAATCTTCCGAGTTCACAGGTTGGATGGAAGCAAATACTCTTCATAAATTAAAAAGTTAAATCTATAATATCACTGACCAACTTTAAGGGCCAGTATATAAGTGTTTATATGTCTTTGTTTCATTTTAAACGAACTCAGGTGACCGTTAAGGCCCATGGGCCTCTTGTATTTATATGTATACCATAGACTGGGAGTTGAATTGATATTTGAGTCTCTATTGTGATAGCATAAATTTTCATCAAGAAACCAATAGTATTCAGAGTTTATTTGGATCATTGATTAAAAGACATTGACCAATAGGTGAAAATAAAAGAAAAAAAAAATACAAGAGATCCCAGAGGGATCTTGGCGCCCACCAAAGAATGATCTATGTCTGACAAACAAAAGAGGGATCTTTTCTCTGCTATTCAAACTTTTCGTACAGCTGTACATATTACTACATATGAAATTTGAGGAGGATCCTTCAAGTACTTTCTGAGAAACAAACTTTATTATCAAATTCCAAGATTGCTACCTGTCGGCCATCTTTTTGACTGATCAGCTGAAAATGCAATAGGCACAAATAAGGTCCTAGGGGAACTTACATATAAAATTTGAGACAGATCACTTCAGTACTTTCTGAGCAAAAGTGGTAACAAGTTTCAACTATCAAAATCCAAGATGGCGGCCTATCAGCCATCTTGTTCATCAATCGGTCCCAAAATACAATATGCACAACTAGACCTCTAGGGGAACCTGCAAATGCAATTTGAGACCGATCCCTTCAGTACTTTATGAGAAATAGCAGTAACAAACTTCAATTGTCAAAATCCAACATGGAGTCCTGTCGGCCATCTTGTTCACTGATCGGTCCCAAAATGCAATATGCACAACAAGACTCCTAGGGGAACCTACATGTAAAATTTGAGAGCGATCCCTTCAGTACTTTCTGAGAAATAGTGGTAATAAGCTTCAACTATCAAAATCCAAGATGGCGGCCTGTCAGCCATCTTGTTCATCGATCAGTCCGAAAATGTGATATGCACAACTGTACGCCAAGGGGAACCTGTACATGCAATTTGAGACAGATCCCTTCAGTACTTTCTGAGAAATAGCTGTAACAAACTTCATTGTCAAAATCCAAGATGGCTTCCTGTTGGCCATCTTGTTAACCGATCGGTACCAAAATGCAACATACATAACCAGGGACCTAGGGGACCATGCACTTGAAATTTGAGACAGATCCCTTCAGTACTTTCTGAGAAATAGTGGTAACAAACTTCAATTGTCAAAATCCAAGATGGCGTCCTGTCGGCCATCTTGTTGACTGATTGGTCCCAAAATGCAATATGCACAACAAGACTCCTAGGGGAACCTACATGTAAAATTTGAGAGAAATCCCTTCAGTACTTTCTGAGAAATAGCTGTAACAAACTTCATTGTCAAAATCCAAGATGGCTTCCTGTCGGCCATCTTGTTAACCGATCGGTACCAAAATGCAATATGCATAAACAGGGACCTAAGGGACCATGCACATGAAATTTGAGACAGATCCCTTCAGTACTTTTTGAGAAATAGTGGTAACAAACTTCAATTGTCAAAATCCAAGATGGCGTCCTGTCGGCCATCTTGTTGACCGATTGGTCCCAAAATGCAATATGCACAACTAGATCCCTAGGGAAACCTACATGTAAAATTTGAGAGAGATCCCTTCTGTACTTTCTGAGAAATAGCGGTAACAAACTTTAACTATCAAAATCCAAGATGGCTGCCTGGCGGCCATTTTGTTGATCGATTGGTCCCAAAATGCAATATGCAAAACTAGACCCCTAGGGGAACCTACATGTAAAATTTGAGAAAGATTCCTTCAGTACTTTCTGAGAAATAGCGGTAACAAGAATTGTTAACGGACGGAAGGACGGAAGGACGGACGGACGGACGGACGGACGGACGGACCACGGAAAAGGCGATTTGAATAGCCCACCATCTGATGATGGTGGGCTAAAAATAGAATAAACATTTTTTTTCTTCTTTTTTTTACTTTTGGAAACAGAATGCATATCCCCTCACCATGTATCCAAGAATCTGACATTTTCAATTGGTGACCGTTTGGTTGATTCTTAATCATCCTGATTCTTAACCAGGTAGGCTTAATTAACATCCTATTAACAACTGAAGTTTATTAGGTCTCTGATTACAGTGTTTTAATGTGAATGGTTCAGCTGATAGGATGTTCAGCAAAATAAAACCACCATAAATTCCATAAAAGTGGACGCATGCATATGTATAATTATGTATGTCACCTTCAACTTATTATTGTTGCAGGGTAAGAAATTTATGTATTTCTAGTTACAGTGACCTTGACCTTCGAAAAGGCAATCTCATCCAAACTCTTTTGGTAGAAATTTAAGGATCTGTCCAATGGAACTTTGGTTAAATCATTGCATGGCATTTTAAAGTAACCTTGACTTTCGACCTTGAGACATGAAAAGCAATCCAAAGTAAGAAATGACCTGTGGGGACGTCACCAATGACAATATTACCATCATAGGTTTGAAGTCACATCCATCTGCAGGCAACACAAGCTCCAATAATTTGTTTAAGGTATTCTAAAACATAACTAAATACAAAACTTCAAATGTATAAAAGTCGGCTGTGATGAGATGAGATTTCTGTGACAAGATGAAATTGCTGGAGCCAAAAATGATGTTACTTTTGATCTTGTTTGTTGTTTTTGGGATAAATAATCTTGTGACACTGTTAATATAATTTTGTTTTATATTAGATTTATAAAAATCAATGATAACCAGGAGGAATTTTCATCGTTTGTTTATTAGTATACGAGTGAGGACGATCCCTCTTTGAAGCAAAATAACAATAAAATATTTATCACAGTTTCCTTTAGTACTCTTATACCATAATTAAAATCGCAGTTACTACAGTTATATAAAAAGGTGGCAATGTGACAGAGACATTTCAATCCTGTGTAATAAACGATCCCTATATACCCACAGGAAAATGGCCTCGATGGCCATTATTGTTCATACTTGTGTACCATGTACATGTGCACTCAATCAGCAACAGAGAAAATACATGTTATATGCATAAAACGACTAGTAGCAATACTGATTAGAAAATGTCGAAAAAAAAAGTAAAGGTTTTAACCTGATACAGGACATGAAAAAGTCAAAATGGTTATAGTTATAAATTACAACTGCGTTGCAGATTGTTGCTAACTTGGCCATTGCTCTGTAATTCTGCTGCAATGGATTCAGCCAATAGTTGGCTCACATTTAAAATCAATGACTTGACCTATATGGATTTCAAAACTAGCAATTTGGTGGGGAACTTATGTGCATTCACATACATGTACAATGTACATACTGATGAAAGCTGGTGAATGAAAATTACAATTATTTCATGGTATCTTCAGAACAACAGTTTAAAACATATATCATATACTGATCATGAAACTTATTCAATCTTAGAAAACAATTTGATTGAGCCATCTGAAATTGGTATGAACAATAAGCTTTCTAGTACCAATAAATTTATAACAAAGAGCTATAAAATGATATAAATAACAATGAAATATTTCTCTATCATCACCAACAAGTAGCAGGTATAACAGAGCAATAAATATATACTATAAAAAGCCTCAAACTTCACAAAGTTCACATTTACACACAATGATACACAGCTACAGCTGTATACAGTATACATGGTTATATAAATCACATGTGTAAAAATCAGCTAACAATAGTTAACTTTAAATATGCAATAATTGATAACTAAAGTATTACATGAACAGTATATCTATATTAATGAAATATTGAATTTGCAAAATATTTCTTAATTACAATAGCTAGATATGGAATGTGAAAGACAATTGTAGATGAGGGGCAATACTTGTATCCAACATAACTTGTATATTGATCAAACTGATTACTGGGATTTAAAAATTTGATGGAGTTTAATGTAAATGGATCAGACTTATATGGACCACAGATTTGCCCCCTCTGGACGGACTATGAATCTCAATTTCAAGTAAGTAAATCCTCCAGGACAGACTTTCCTGCAGATATATCATATTGAGATTGTCTCCCCTTAAAATAATATTAACGGGTAACTTGTATTTCTGAACAAAATATTTTGGTTGTCTCCCTTTAAATGTAATTGAATTTAATCCAAAATGCATATAAGAAGGTGCAAATCATAGACTTATACTACCAGATTGAAGTTTTGTCTTCTGAACACTTCTCCCCATTAACAAATATAACATTTATAATAAATATTTCTCCTGTGTATGAGTCAGTTCTGCAAGCCGTAAACTTTAGAATGCATCTGCCTTTGAGGACATCAGACACCATTTGTCGTTGATGACATTCAAAACCACACACCATTTGACTTTGCCACCATATTGTCTGTACCACAATTCAAGCCCATCACATCCAACAGTATGCACACACTGATCAGTTACTCTCCACTTTTATCTCTGTAAGGTTTCACTGACGGAGACTGGAAATTACAGCCTAGCATCTTGTGACAAAGTAGGCGCCTATGCCAAAATATTGTTTTTTGTCTATGCCACAGTATTGTGTTTTTTGATGGCTGAGATTTGCCTTGACTGCCCTCTCCGACTGGCTGGTGTAGACATCTTGTCTGATTTGGGAACACTGGTCGTCTTTTTCTCCTGGTCACCACTGGGAGGCGAGTCCGGGTTCCCATAGGAAAAGTCCATGTTACGAAGCATTTCCTCCGTCATGTTGTCCGATGTATATCCCTTGTTGATCATCCTCTGACTTAGAGGCATACTGGGTAGCTTTACATCCACGACATCCTACAGACATCAAAAACATTTATACAGATAATAATATGTTCAATACATATGAACTAATGAACACTTAATATATTGATAAAATTATACAGTCTATTCATGCTAGAGTGAATTTCCCTTTAGCTCAAGTGGTTGAGTGGTGGACCAGTAAGTCAGAGGTCGTGGGTTCAAGCCCAGCTGGCGGCACATTACTCTGGCCCTGTTACATTATATATACCAGCTTTAACAAATCAAATATAGCTACTTGTTTGCATCAGATAGAGAGGATAAACATCATAACAGTAAAATGCTAATATGGACTTTTATATAAGGTCTGCAATATTCACTGTGAACAAAAAGTCAAACAGGCAACAGTCTCTCAGGGAAAAGGGGAGGAAAATTCAAATTGTCATTCCTTGCTGTGAACTTGGGGGTCTGGAAGAGGGAGAGCATTATGTCATGTCATCACTTAAATGGAAATTTACTTTAAGCTTTATCAGGAAAATCTTGAAAGATTTGTCAAGTCTTACCTTTGTTTAGAGAGCCTGGGAGGGGGGCACAGATTATACCATGACTTACCTTTGTTTAGAGAGCCTGGGAGGGGGCACAGTTTACCATGACTTACCTTTGTTTAGAGAGCCTGGGAGGGGGCACAGTTACCATAACTTACTTTGTTTAGGAGGGAGGGGGCACAGTTATCATGACTTACCTTTGTTTAGAGAGCCTGGGAGGGGGGCACAGTTACCATGACTTACCTTTGTTTAGAGAGCCTGGGAGGGGGGCACAGTTTACCATAACTTACCTTTGTTTAGAGAGCCTGGGAGGGGGGCACAGATTACCATGACTTACCTTTGTTTAGAGAGCCTGGGAGGGGGGCACAGTTTACCATAAATTACCTTTGTTTAGAGAGCCTGGGAGGGGGGCACAGATTACCATGACTTACCTTTGTTTAGAGAACCAGGGAAGGGGCACAGTTTATCATGACTTACCTTTGTTTAGAGAGCCTGGGAGGGGGGCACAGTTTATCATGACTTACCTTTGTTTAGAGAGCCTGGGAGGGGGGCACAGATTACCATGACTTACCTTTGTTTAGAGAGCCTGGGAGGGGGGCACAGTTTACCATTTACCATGACTTACTTTGTTTGAGAGCTTATACCTTTGTTTAGAGAGCCTGGGAGGGGGGCACAGATTACCATGACTTACCTTTGTTTAGAGAGCCTGGGAGGGGGGCACAGTTTACCATAACTTACCTTTGTTTAGAGAGCCTGGGAGGGGGGCACAGTTTACCATGACTTACCTTTGTTTAGAGAGCCTGGGAGGGGGCACAGTTTACCATGACTTACCTTTGTTTAGAGAGCCTGGGAGGGGGGCACAGATTACCATGACTTACCTTTGTTTAGAGAGCCTGGGAGGGGGGCACAGTTTACCATAACTTACCTTTGTTTAGTGGAGGGGGCACAGTTACCATGACTTACTTTGTTTAGAGAGCCTGGGAGGGGGCACAGATTACCATAACTTACCTTTGTTTAGAGCCTGGGAGGGGCACAGTTACCATACTTACCTTTGTTTAGAGAGCCTGGAGGGGGCACAGTTACCATGACTTACCTTTGTTTAGAGAGCCTGGGAGGGGGGCACAGTTTACCATGACTTACCTTTTTGTTTAGAGAGCCTGGGAGGGGGCACAGATTACCATGACTTACTTTGTTTAGAGAGCCTGGGAGGGGGCACAGTTTACCATAACTTACCTTTGTTTAGAGAGCCTGGGAGGGGGCACAGATTACCATGACACCTGTTTAGAGACCTGGGAGGGGCACAGTTTACCATGACTTACCTTTGTTTAGAGAGCCTGGGAGGGGGCACAGTTTACCATAACTTATAGGCCATGGGCTAGGAGGGTCCCACATGCACCCCCCCCCCCCAAAACCTCCGAACCAATATTTTTCTGAACCCTTATGACCCACTGATCACAAATCAAAATGTTAACATTGCATAAGTTGGGATGAACTTCCGGTTATGACGTCATCAAGATGGCCGCCATCTCGAATTTGACTAAAAATTGAAAAATAGTCATAACATTGACATTTTTCAACCGAAGTAGACAAATGAGGTATCAAAATGACCACAATAGAACAACAAATACATATCAGGACCAAAAAAACCAATATATATAGTGATTTCTACGCAGGAAATGAAAAAATCTGAATTTAAGCTCAAAAATGAAGATTTTTTAGCAAATTTTTCATATTTGGCTTGACGCAGCAAAAATGTTTCTCAACAGAAAAAAATCATTTCTAATAAGTTTTTGACCACTTATCTATCAGTTTAAGCAGTTTAAGCAACGAAAACAACAAAAACCAATGTTAACATCGTAAAAATTCCGGTTATGACGTCATCAAAATGGCTACCATATCGAAATTCACTGAAAAATGAAAAATAGTCAGAACATTGACATTTTTCGACTGAAGTAGACAAATGAGGTATCAAAATGACCACAATAGAACAACAAATACATGTCAGGACCAAATAATCCAATATATGTAGTGATTTGAACGCAGGAAATGAAAAAATACGATTTTAAGCTCAAAAATGGTAATTTTTCAGCAATTTTTTTTCATATTTGGCTTGACGCAGCAATATTGTTTCCCAACAACAAATTATTATTCGTAAGCAGTTATTTGACCTCTTATCAATCAGTTAAAACAACAACAACAACAACAAAAATATATAGAAATGCAAAAGAGAATTGTTGTTATACCATCATTTGGTTTACAAAACATCACCGGATGCGGCATATGATTGTTATTTTTTTCCAAACCACTGACACTACAGTTTCCTGGTGTCTCGGAATTTCCTGAATATAACATTGGCTATTGACGATTTATATCTTAACAAATTTGAATTTAAAGTTGGCTGAATATCTAAGTAGGACTTCAAAATAATTCATTTTCATGTTCGAATTATTGTAGACTAGTAGCCTCTCAAACTGAATTATTACAGCAAAACGCCAACTAATAGCTATAGGGTATCAAATTAAAATTCTGCAAATACCATGACACTTTTCGAAACATGTTGTGTCTTTTAGAATGAACACATCTATTATTTACTTCCTGTGTATAACGTTAGGAAATATAAGATGGTTACTACAGTGTCACATATTTCTTTCACTAGTTCTTAATGATAATCATTTTCGTTGTGCGTGCTTTCTCCCCAGAGTGTCGTCTTCGACCTCGATGACCCGATGTGACATTACATTATCGGGTTACCATCGTGGTTCTAACTTGTCAACCGTCCATGATATAACATCAGAAACATCGGATTCCGGGATGTTGGAGCTCTTCCTCTTTCCTACCTAGTTTCACCTAGATTCACATATCGTATATGATGTTCCAGACTTCCCCGGCATTATGGAAAAGACACCAGATCCACATTCTGCGGAGGGTTGGGTTGGTTCTCCTTAATTCGTATGAAGCACAATTCCTCATTCTTGTGAACCTCAGTAACCATAGGTGGCACAGGTGGATTCTTTGAGGTCATAGATGAGGTCTGCAGTGAAGTTTCAATCTTTGCCAAGTCTGGAAAGCACTGTAGAGAACTTTTTACTTGAGAGTCTTCAATGTTCTCTTTACGCATACACCAGATGTGACACAACCAGCACCTTCAAGGGAGTGGGAAAAGTCAGACCAATGAAAAGCATTTAACATTTATGGCCTCATTAATGACCTCGATATCACCTGTGCCATTTATGGTTGCACGAGGGTCCACACGATTGATGAATAGTACTTCATACGAATTATGGAGCTATGCGCTAAGGAGAACTAATGAATGTGGATCTGGTGTAATTCCCATCATGCCGGAGAAGTCTGAAACAGCATATATGTACGATATGTTAGAATCTGAAAGAGATCCCACATCTCTGAACCTGTTGTTCCTGATATGAACTCTTGCCATGGATGGGTCATAAAAGAAGACAGGCTAGAACAACACTGGCAATGTAGTGTCACATCAGCTCATCGACATCGAAGACGACGCTCTGACTTTCAACGAATTGGATACCGATATCTCGATTACTCTGATTCGGACTGCATGTGCCAGCTACCAGATATGCCGAGTCTCTTCAGTGGATAGTGCAGTGAGGCGAGAAAGCACGCGCAATGATAATGGTTATCATTGAGAACCAGTGAAAGACATATGTGACACTGTAGTAACCATCCTACATTTTGCTTATGCTATGCATAGAAAATAAACAATGAATCTGCTCATTTTCAAAGACACAAACGTTTTGGAAACTGTTAATGATATTAACGGAAACACAAGCTTAGCTTAGGTTACATTTGTTACGCTATCATTAGGCGTTGTGCTATAATAATTATTTTTGAGGCGCTGCTAATCTACACAATTGAGGGTATAACAATAATTTTTTTTGCATTCCTGTATATTTTTGTTGTTGTTGTTGTTGTTTTTACTGATTGATAGGAGTTTAAATAACTGATTACGAGTAATAATTTGTTGTTGGGAAACATTTTTGCTGCGTCAAGCCAAGTATGAAAAATTTGCTGAAAAATCACCATTTTTGAGCTTAAAATCTTATTTTTTTCATTTCTTGCGTACAAATCACTACATATATTGATTATTTGGCCCTGATATGTATTTGTTGTTCTATTGTGGTCATTTTGATACCTCATTTGTCTACTTCAGTTGAAAAATATCAGTGTTATAACTATTTTGCATTTTTCAGTGAAATTCGAGATGGTGGCCATTTTGATGACGTCATAACCGGAATTTATACGATGTTAACATTGGTTTTTGTTGTTTTTGTTGCTTAAACTGATTGATAAGTGGTCAAAAAACTTATTAGAAATAATAGTTTGCTGTTGGGAAACATTTTTGCTGCGTCAAGCTAAATATGAAAAAAAATTGCTGAAAAATCTCCATTTTTGAGGTTAAAATCAGATTTTTTCATTTCCTGCGTAGAAATCACTACATATATTGGATTTTTTGGTCCTGATATGTATTTGTTGTTCTATTGTGGTCATTTTGATACCTCATTTGTCTACTTCGGTTGAAAAATGTCAATGTTATGACTATTTTTTTTCAATTTTTAGTCAAATTCGAGATGGCGGCCATCTTGATGACGTCATAACCGGAAGTTCATCCCAACTTATGCAATGTTAACATTTTGATTTGTGATCAGTGGGTCATAAGGGTTCAGAAAAATATTGGTTCGGAGGTTTGGGGGGGGGTGCATGTGGGACCCTCCTAGCCCATGGCCTATTACCTTTGTTTAGAGAGCCTGGGAGGGGGCACAGTTTACCATAACTTACCTTTGTTTGGAGGGCCTGGGAGGGGGGCACAGTTTACCATAACTTACCTTTGTTTAGAGAGCCTGGGAGGGGGCACAGTTTACCATAACTTACCTTTGTTTAGAGAGCCTGGGAGGGGGCACAGTTTACCATAACTTACCTTTGTTTAGAGAGCCTGGGAGGGGGGCACAGTTTACCATACTTACTTGTTTGAGGCTGGAGGGCACAGTTACCATTATTTGTTTAGAGAGCCTGGGAGGGGGCACAGTTTACCATAACTTACCTTTGTTTAGAGAGCCTGGGAGGGGGCACAGTTTACCATAACTTACCTTTGTTTGAGGCCTGGAGGGGGGACAGTTTACCATAACTTACCTTTGTTTAGGAGCCTGGGAGGGGGGCACAGTTTACCATGACCTTTGTTTGAGGCCTGGAGGGGGACAGTTTCATGACTACTTTGTTTGGAGGGGGGGGGCACAGTTTATCATGACTTACCTTTGTTTGGAGGGCCTGGAAGGGGGGGCACAGTTTACCATGACTTACTTTTGTTTGGAGGGCCTGGGAGGGGGGCACAGTTTACCATGACTTACTTTTGTTTGGAGGGCCTGGGAGGGGGGACAGTTTACCATGACTTACTTTTGTTTGGAGGGCCTGAAAGGGGGAGCACAGATTATCATGACTTACCTTTGTTTAGAGAGCCTGGGAGGGGGGGCACAGTTTACCATAACTTACTTTTGTTTGGAGGGCCTGGGAGGGGGGACAGTTTACCATGACTTACTTTTGTTTGGAGGGCCTGGGAGGGGGGACAGTTTACCATGACTTACTTTTGTTTGGAGGGCCTGGGAGGGGGGACAGTTTACCATGACTTACTTTTGTTTAGAGAGCCTGGGAGGGGGGCACAGTTTACCATAACTTACCTTTGTTTTGAGGGACTGGAAGGGGGAGCACAGTTTATCATGACTTACCTTTGTTTAGAGAGCCTGGGAGGGAGAGCACAGTTTAACATGACTTACCTTTGTTTGGAGGGACTGGAAGGGGGAGCACAGTTTACCATGACTTACCTTTGGTTGGAGGGACTGGAAGGGGGAGCACAGTTTATCATGACTTATCTTTGTTTGGAGGGACTGGAAGAAGGAGCACAGTTTATCATGACTTATTTTTGTTTGGAGGGACTGGAAGGAGGGGCACAGTTTATCATGACTTACCTTTGTTTGGAGGGCCTGAAAGGGAGAGCACAGTTTATCATGACTTACCTTTGTTTGGAGGGACTGAAAGGGGGAGCACAGTTTACCATAACTTACCTTTGTTTGGAGGGACTGAAAGGAAAGCACAGTTTATCATGAGTTACCTTTGTTTGGAGGGCCTGGAAGTAGGAGCACAGTTTACCATAACTTACCTTTGTTTGGAGGGACTGGAAGGGGGAGCACAGTTTATCATGACTTACCTTTGTTTGGAGGGACTGGAAGGGGGAGCACAGTTTATCATGACTTACCTTTGTTTGAAGGGACTGGAAGGGGGAGCACAGTTTATCATGACTTACCTTTGTTTGGAGGGACTGGAAGGGGGAGCACAGTTTATCATGACTTACCTTTGTTTGGAGGGACTGGAAGGGGGAGCACAGTTTATCATGACTT
Organism: Argopecten irradians; assembly: GCF_041381155.1. NCBI lineage: Eukaryota > Metazoa > Mollusca > Bivalvia > Pectinida > Pectinidae > Argopecten > Argopecten irradians. The sequence continues at coordinate 37,943,031 of NC_091138.1, read as the reverse complement.
ACCTTTGTTTGGAGGGACTGGAAGGAGGAGCACAGTTTATCATGACTTACCTTTGTTTGGAGGGACTGGAAGGGGGAGCACAGTTTATCATGACTTACCTTTGTTTGGAGGGACTGGAAGGAGGAGCACAGTTTATCATGACTTACCTTTGGTTGGAGGGACTGGAAGGAGGAGCACAGTTTACCATGACTTACCTTTGTTTGGAGGGACTGGAAGGGGGAGCACAGTTTATCATGACTTACCTTTGTTTGGAGGGACTGGAAGGGAGAGCACAGTTTACCATGACTTACCTTTGTTTGGAGGGACTGGAAGGGGGAGCACAGTTTACCATGACTTACCTTTGTTTGGAGGGACTGGAAGGGAGAGCACAGTTTACCATGACTTACCTTACCTTTGGTTGGAGGGACTGGAAGGGAGAGCACAGTTTATTATGACTTACCTTTGTTTGGAGGGACTGGAAGGGAGAGCACAGTTTATCATGACTTACCTTTGTTTGGAGGGACTGGAAGGGAGAGCACAGTTTATCATGACTTACCTTTGTTTGGAGGGACTGGAAGGGGGAGCACAGTTTACCATGACTTACCTTTGGTTGGAGGGACTGGAAGGGGGAGCACAGTTTATTATGACTTACCTTTGTTTGGAGGGACTGGAAGGGGGAGCACAGTTTATTATGACTTACCTTTGGTTGGAGGGACTGGAAGGAGGAGCACAGTTTATCATGACTTACCTTTGTTTGGAGGGACTGGAAGGGGGAGCACAGTTTATCATGACTTACCTTTGTTTGGAGGGACTGGAAGGGAGAGCACAGTTTACCATGACTTACCTTTGTTTGGAGGGCCTGGAAGGGGGAGCACAGTTTACCATGACTTACCTTTGTTTGGAGGGCCTGGAAGGAGGAGCACAGTTTATCATGACTTACCTTTGTTTGGAGGGACTGGAAGGAGGAGCACAGTTTACCATGACTTACCTTTGGGTTGGAGGGACTGGAAGGGGGAGCACAGTTTACCATGACTTACCTTTGTTTGGAGGGCCTGGAAGGAGGAGCACAGTTTACCATGACTTACCTTTGTTTGGAGGGACTGGAAGGAGGAGCACAGATTACCATGACTTACTTTTGTTTGGAGGGCCTGGAAGGGGGAGCACAGTTTACCATGACTTACCTTTGGTTGGAGGGACTGGAAGGAGGAGCACAGATTACCATGACTTACTTTTGTTTGGAGGGCCTGGAAGGGGGAGCACAGTTTACCATATCTCTGTGTTATGGTAAAATCCACATCCTCTGCTAGCCTGTTCCTTCTGTCCATACGACATGTCTTCATACTCTGTAACTGTCGGGCTACCTTGGAGCCAAGGAATGTCTGTAAATGGGTATAAACACATAAATTAGCTCCAAAGTATAACAAAAATGAATGTCCCTTTTGAGGCATCAGCTGAAATGTAATTTTTTTTTAATTCATTGATCAATCACAATCTTTAGTAATTTATTTTTGTAACTGCTATTGTCTCCATATGAAATAGAATGAGATGAGACAGGACAGATATAGGTAACACTGTAGTGCCTCCAATTCATGCTTGGGCATAAAAACATTATTTAGCTGAAAAATATAATTAATTTCAACAGTAATTAAAACCTTTTATTAATTTATTCAAATTCATCATTTTTGATGGTATCAGTCTGTCAACTTTTCTCTTTAATTCACTTAAAAACAAAAAAGGCTTAGAGATATTGATATTGTACCAATAACATGTCTGGACAAATGACTACCAGATTTGTTCAAATGATAACCTTGACCTTCAAATTAAATGGACTTCCAAGTATTTTGTGTCTATATTATGCACCTCAATTAGCAGGTGGGCAATTCAGGCCCATTTAGGACCATTGTCTATAGACATCTAGACAATTTTACCCAGACTTTCATAAAATTCATACATACTTTGTTTTTCTTTTCTTTTTCTCAATATTTACAGACAAACTACATAAATACCATTAGAGTCAAAACAATGATTAGAAAACACAATAAGAAAGCATGCAATAAGTTAACATTAGACACACCTACCTTGGAGCGCTCAGGTCGAAGTGACCCAAGGTCAATAGTCTGTGCCCTGACCTTGAGGTTAAGGTTGTGACCCCCATCACCAAGTGTCGTTAACGTGGGAGCCTGTATGGGCAACAACTGCCATAGTGCAAAAACAACTAACACAAACAGAGTGTTGACACAAAATCCATACCTTCCAAATACCAATGCCAGGGTATCTATCTATCAAGTAGCTCAAAAGTCGCTCTGTTTTGGTTAAAATAATATGTTCAGATCTAAAGTTTAGGACATACACGACCATGCTTCTAAAATTTGTTGAACAATAAGGGGGTTTTTATATCCCAAAACAAAGAGGGTAAAGTACAATTTGACGAGAGTTTCGTGAGATCATAATCACCGCAAGGTGGGACTACACGACGGTAAAGTGTACTTTACAATTGTCGTTTTGGGATCTTGAACCCCTGTATTGGTTCCTACTTTCAGAAATGTAATTACTCTCTTCAAAATGTGATGTGTTCTTCCCAAAACCCTTTGGATGAAAATATCATGTTCAACTAGCTTACAAATCATAAGCCAATGTTCTCTTCTAGACTTATTTTCAAAGTGGAATCGTCTTCCAGTCTAAGAATTTATAGGAGTATCATATATTTCTCCCCACATACGAAGTATTTACATGTATGAAGCTTTGTCCCATTCTTCTTTCATGTAAAACTGATTTATTTTATTTGGTTTCTGTATCAAGTTCTCCGTTATGCTCCTACATACTCTATTATATTATAATGTCTTTATTCCCTCAAGCAGCATCATTAATTTCTCCATCGGTTCTCCAGGTAGTGATGCAGTATGTCAGAGTTAATAAAGTTAGTTTAAATCTAGAATGTATACCCCTTCTCCACTGGCATTGGTCAATTGGTCAGTTAGCTGGTCAGTCAAGCAATCTAATGTCTGATTATATTAGGGTCACCAAACCACCACAAACACACACAAACCAAATTTTAATAAAAATAGTTATTAAAAATAAAAATGATAAAAAAAAAGGATTAGTTTTCAAAAAACACAGCTTTAACACGATAAGTTAAAGATGCTCCACCGCCGACAGAGCATAAATGATATTCATAATGTGAATAATAATTGGTGTTTAATCGTGTATATATATGTCTAGTTAACACAAAATATAATACAAAATAATTTATTTTGCCTTTGGTGCATGCGCAATCAGTACATCATACCATATAGGATATAGTGCAACGAAATTTTTTCAGGATGCAATTAATTATTTTTGATATTCAAAACTTGAAGTAAAATTAGAAGCTCAAACTTTTCAACAATGGTAATGGTGTAAAGCAAGTAACTTTTGTAACTGAAGAAAAATACTAAGTTGTCTGCTCCTGTTTTTGATAGTGAAAAAATACCATTGTCAGCGGTGGAGCATCTTTAAGCTTCAAATTTTAATTACTACATCAAAAAAGTCTGATTAAAATACAATCTCCCTTCTCACTTCATTATTTCATTGTATGATATCTAAATATATCAATTAACCAATTAGGTAGTGTATTTTTTGGTGCTTATGAAGACCCTTAATTAGGACTTGAGGATGATAGTAAAAGACATAACAATATCAATAGAAACGTACAAAATACAAATTACATCAATGATAGAACTGTTGATAAATATTCACTGTTAAAATTCAATTTAATTTCAAATTTCAATTAATAAAACCATCTATATTAGCTATTTTCATTTGCATTTTGTGCTGCAACTTTGCAAGTTGTCAATAATGTGCCAGATATGATAGAAATTTTACTATTTTTGAAGACTTAATCACTATAAACACTTAAAGTATTCCATCAATAAAATAAATTCCTCATGTAGAAGTTACTGTGTTGCTGTTAGCCTCAAGATAAAATCAAATTATCCTTATAACCTGATAATGCTAGTGCATTATTTCTTTAAGTGATTGAGTCTTACTCTTGAGAACATATATGGATCATTGCATCATTTGTTTAAAAGAGCTGTTAAGTTAAAACTATTCAGAGAAAACATTGTAATTTTTGCATGCAAACAATTAAATGATAAAACCCATCAATATATTCTCCATTCTCGATACTCTAGGGGTTCCGATCACTTACAATCTCTACACCCCTGGACTATCTCATAGTAAAATTTGAGGCAACAGAACACATCAGGTCCTTTGATGTACATCAAAAGAGCCAACAGTACACTGTGGTTGACTATGTGGCTTTGAAGTTGTGTGTCACTATCTCTGTAATCTTCAAAGAAACTTTTTGCAGGCCTGTGATTGGTTCAAATTTGTTCCCCTGATCTGCCTTCAATTTTACTATAGTCCAGCTAGGGTATAGAGATCGGAACTCCTGGAATATCAAGGATGTGCATTCTCCCAAGAGAAGAGAACTCTATAAATCGTTACCTTCGACCCTAGCATTTTATCTTCTATATGAATTATCCTGACCTAGCTGTGAATGTTGCTGACAAGCCTTGTTACCCTAGATTATACATATATTCTGTACTTATACACCATCATCAAAAAGTAAGGGGAGAGAACTCTGTAACAACACCAAAAATAGTATAAAAAGTTAGGTACTATACCATACAACATCACCACAACGTATAAAGGATCATCCCCTGTACTGACCTCTACAGACTCCTCATCTGCTTCCTCCTCTTCCTCCTCCTCTACCTCCCCATTTTCTTTATTTTCCTCCTGACCTTTGACCTGTTCATTTTCTGTTTCTACCGTGATATCTGATTTGTCTTTATTATTCGTCTTCTCTTCTGTAATATTAAATCATATACATCTATATTTACACTTTTATTGCAACCCAACTATGTAACCTTACCAGACAAAGCAGGCGTTCACCAGTGTATGAACTGCCAACTGCTTATTTTGACGTCATTATCAATATGATCACAGGAAATGGATGTCCAAATGAATTGTTTATTCATGTCCAAATGAATTGTTTATTCATTATAGATGCAAAATCTCATGAGATTTTATCATAATTTTTTTATCAAATGTAAATATAATCATTGGACTGCATTCCGTTGGCAATTATGGGAGCATGAATGCCAACTGGACAGCAGCAAATTAAACATGAAGTGCTAGCAGGCTTCATTTAATTTGCTTCTCCTATGATCAATTTGGGCCCCATAGCAATACAGTCCTGTGGTAGACAGTGCTTGTGTGTAAAGTATTGTCCATATGATTTATGACAAAATATTTCAATATATTAGATATGTTAAGTACAACTGCATATTTTACCATAATAATGGAGTCAAATACAAATCTTGATTCTCCTTACCATCTAATTTACTAATTCCTGTTTCATTCCATGGAGTCTTTGGATGACACCAAGTCTTCTTGTTCTTCAGGTTCCACAACTTTTTCTGTAATATAAAAGTATACATAAGATGTGGGATATAACAATGATATAAAATTTGTAGGTTACAATATCACTTCCGTCAAAGAGCATTTGTAAATGCTTTAAGACGTTGAAGACCTAATTGCCTCCAGATTCATTGGAAACAAGATCCACCAATCAGAGGTCATGGCAGCCATCTTGAATAATGTACAAGTTATTTGCAATTGTTATAGGAATGGCAAATATGGAATTAGTCATCACAAATCAAAAAATTCATTGTTTCCCTACAATTAAGAACATACTGTGAATGTCTTCACACAGAAACATCTGCCTACCTGACCAAAGGTGCCGATATAGTGACCCTCCATTGTCCAGAGTCGTGCTGTTTTATCTGTGGAGGCTGTCAGGATGAACTCTCCAGCCTCGTGTTTGACGTATTCTACACTGACCACAGCGGAGTCATGGGCCTTGAAGGACACATTCAGTGGGGGACATGTCTTAACTCTCTGTAAACAAATAATAAGAAGTCATTCACCTTGTATAATGATTATAGGGCCAGGACAGGATGGGACACACAAGACAGATAACAATACTGCTCCCACCACCTGCTTTTTATGGTGGCCATAACAATACAGTATGGTTGCTAAGATCTGTAGAGAAGGTATTGAAACAATAGCTAGCTACCAGTCACCAACTATCAATAGCTAGCTACCGGTCACCAACTCTCAATAGCTAGCTACCGGTCACCAACTCTCAATAGCTAGCTACCAGTCACCAACTCTCAATAGCTAGCTACCAGTCACCAACTCTCAATAGCTAGCTACCAGTCACCAACTCTCAATAGCTAGCTACCATTCACCAACTATCAATAGCTACCTACCGGTCACCAGCTATCAATAGCAAGCTACCGGTCACCAACTCTCAATAGCTAGCTACCAGTCACTAACTATCAATAGCTAGCTACCGGTCACCAACTCTCCATAGCTAGCTACCGGTTACCAACTATCAATAGCTAACTACCAGTCACCAACTATCAATAGCTATTTACCGGTCACCAACTCTCAATAGCTAGCTACCGGTCACCAACTCTCAATAGCTAGCTACCAGTCACCAACTCTCAATAGCTAGCTACCAGTCACCAACTATCAATAGCTAGCTACCAGTCACCAACTCTCAATAGCTAGCTACCAGTCACCAACTCTCAATAGCTAGCTACCAGTCACCAACTCTCAATAGCTAGCTACCAGTCACCACCTCTCAATAGCTAGCTACCAGGTCACCAACTCTCAATAGCTAGCTACCGGCTCACCAACTATCAATAGCTAGCTACCAGTCACCAACTCTCAATAGCTAGCTACCGGTCACCAACTCTCAATAGCTAGCTACCAGTCACCAACTCTCAATAGCTAGCTACCAGTCACCACCTCTCAATAGCTAGCTACCGGTCACCAACTCTCAATAGCTAGCTACCAGTCACCAACTATCAATAGCTAGCTACCAGTCACCAACTCTCAATAGCTAGCTACTGGTCACCAACTCTCAATAGCTAGCTACCGGTCACCAACTCTCAATAGCTAGCTACCGGTCACCAACTCTCAATAGCTAGCTACCAGTCACCAACTATCAATAGCTAGCTACCAGTCACCAACTCTCAATAGCTAGCTACCAGTCACCAACTATCAATAGCTAGCTACCAGTCACCCAGTCACCACCTCTCAATAGCTAGCTACCGGTCACCAACTCTCAATAGCTAGCTACCAGTCACCACCTCTCAATAGCTAGCTACCAGTCACCACCTCTCAATAGCTAGCTACCTGTCACCACCTCTCAAACAGTTTTATTTATGAGTTCACATCAACAGAGAAAATTTCTCTATGTTCCCCTATTTGATGGTGGTGATGTAATTATATCGTATATTCATGGATCAGTATTGAGGACATAAACAGATAGGTTACCCTCTCTGTGGTGTGGAGACAGTACTCGGTGATGTCCCAGGATTTGACTTGTCCTGTTGTGTCTCCGGTGATGAGACAGGAATTACTGGGGTTTGTACACATGGCCAGTACAGACTCATCCTTAGTGTCCGGTACATAGAAATAACCTGCAAATATACAACAATTCAGAAAAACAGTTCAAATGCGTACCCAGTAACATTTTCATATCATAAACTAGAAAAGAAATTTTCAATTTTTTCCGTTAATCACCAAGAATCAGTAATTTTACCACAGAATTTCTTTGTAGAAGCTGGTGGCTAGCTCACAGATAACATGGTGGAACAGTTAATTAGGGTCTATCCCAAGAATGATCAGTAACTATGAAATTGAGGACATCATCAGTAATAGTATTCCATCTCTTGTCTTGTTGTCAACATACATCACCAGGTTTAGATAACTCACCCACCTTGTGTTTGGCAGCAAACAGACATGAACAGGAGGAGATAACTCATCCATTTTGGGTTTGGCAGAATAAAGATACCACCAGGGGGAGATATGTATTGTATTTGGTGGTTAACGGACACAACCAAGGGGAGGTAACTGACCCATTTCGTGTTTGGCAGTGAACAGACACCACCAGCGTAGGTAACCAGCCTCACTGGACACCAGCATGGCGACCTCTAACCCTCGGCCTACACAGCGGGACCGTAGAAACAGGAGTTTATCTACAGGGACTGGCTGTCTGTAAATACAAAGGGATATATAGGGTATATCAACAGTAATACTTGGGCAATAAATACATAAAATATTGAGGTTCTAACATCTGAATAATTAAGTTAGACTTGTGACTAAGTATAATCATCTTGAAAAAGAGCTGATTGCCTGGTCATATTATATTTATTTATACCAATAATTATCATAGCATCATCCCAGGACTTACACGTATATAGAAAATACATCTGATGTCCATTATCAGAGACTTACCCTTTTGCTATTCTGTGTGACTTCCTGTGGCGAGAGTTTGGCCGCGACAGGAGAGTATTTGAGGAAGGTCGGGGGTCAGAATTTGTCTGTGAGGATTTCACCATCTGTGCTTCCTCTAACATGTCCATTGTACTGTAACTACTGAGGAAGCTGTGCTGCTCCTGTATCGCCTCAATCTTCTTTGTTCTGATAACAACATTAGAAAACATTAAATCATACTGTTACCTGAGAAAGTCTACATAGCAAAAACACAAGTCCATTAGTACTAAAGTTTGTGGTAACAAGAATTTCTGATATGAGAATATGTAGCCTACAATTTAAGCTATGGTGCTGAAACTAATTTTCTATTTTTTACAGTTAGAGTAACATACATGTCTGGTTTCTGTCCTCGGCGAAGCCTTACAAAGATTTTCTCCGTCTCTAGGTCCCACACCGTAATCTCGCCATCAAAACCACCGGTGGCCAGGAACTGAGGCAAGCAGAAGTCCATTGAGAGTATGTCGTCAGCATGGAGTTGTCCCCCCTTCCAGTCAGTGTTGGCTGGTACATACAGGTTCTGTGATAGCAAAATCTATGTGCTATTATAGCTTGTAATGAAAAAAGATCAAACTAAAATAATGTTTCCTTACTTCAACTCCATATTAATATTTGTTCAATAGTAATTAACACACTCTTATGAATTGCCAAGAAAGCTCACAATTGTTCTCAATTGTAACAAAACAAATGCATACAAGTCATTGGTGACAATATTTATCATTAACAGTCAATCATTTCACTAAAAGTGATGTAAGTGTACAAGCTAAATTGTTGTGTAAACCTTCTAACAAAAACTTACATCAGCGTCTGAGTCATCATAAACTATGATTTTGCGACTCCAGCCGACAGCTAGGATGATGTTTTTATCCATGACAGGCACTATCCCAGTGACCTCAGCCTCCCCAACAGCCTCTAACTTGTGGAGATTATGTCCATTCTGGAAGTTCCACACCTGCAGAAGTAGCAATACCATTTGTATCAATAATTTTTTAATAATTTTTTTTTTTTAAATGTTGATATGAATTTCCTAGCAAATGCATTCCTCTTTTAATGTTTTCTATCTTTGTTTGAATAAAAGTTCCTGTTGTACCTGGTAATAATGACCTTAATTTACAATGCAGTGTCCCCATGATTAGCCTCCTGCAATACTTACCTTAATGGTATCTGCAATTATGAACCCCTTGAGATTTTTACCTTAATTTGAACTGTTATGAGCCTCTGTGATATTTACCTTAATTCTTCCATTACAAGTCCCTGTGATATTTACCTTAATCGTACCATCACAAGCCCCTGTTATTTTTACCTAATTGTACCATAACAAGCTCCTGTGATTTTTACCTTAATTGTTCCATTACGAGCCCCTGTGATGAGCCTCCTCCAGGATTCGTCGAACACCATACATGTGATTTCCTCCTCCCCGTGAGCATTAGAGAACACAATGGCTTTACTACCGCTCTCTAGGTCCCATACAGCAATGTTGGACGAGTCACAGCCAGTCACAACCTTTTATAAATCCAGGATTTTTTTTCACTATATCTCTATATTCAGGCAATTAATCAAAGTACATATACAAGACAATTTAACCACTGTAAGTCTCACACTAGTTAACCTACATATATTTGGGTATGATATTTCACAACTCTACAGTAATTGAGTCCAAACCAGCATTGCCTAAAATTTTGGTCAAACGTATCATGTAGATTACAGTGACCTAGTTTTGGTATGTGATGAATTCTCTGACCTTGTTGTAACCCTATACCAAGTATGAAGTACCTAATGATATAGGAGACACAGGACAATTTTTTTTCTTAATTTGAGGTCACTGTGAGGTTTTAATATAGCTCACAGTAATCTAGATTTAAGATATGTGGCACGTTGTCTCAGTGAGATTGACCAATATACAAGTATGAATTATGTTCCAATCCATTACAGGAATCAAAACAGAAAAAACAGTCTCCAACAATTGCAATGAAATACCTTTATTATCTACCTTATCGGCTAGTTTCCCATACCTGTTTGAACAGTTGGTTGTAGATGGCTGAACAAAGCTGAGTGTCATGTGTAGAGACTGACTGTTGTTTAGGCAGGTGTGTCTGTCCCAGCTTCAGCATCCCTATATAATCGTTACAGGTAACAATGAGAGCATCCTGGGGTGACAACTGTAGGTGCATGGGGAACTGTCCATGCTCCGGCATCCGGCCGTGGATACTACTTGGGAATTTCAGCACCACCGTCTGTAGACAGGTGTGTTCTCTTATGTCCCACACCTTAACCACCTACAGGTAATAAAATTAACACTTATTAATTACTTTCCTACACAGGAAATCATATTTTTGACTATAAAAGGAAATACAAAGAAAGTAAGTTTGAATTGAAATAACAAGGGTCAGATATGGTATAATATGAAAAACTGAAAGTTCAATGTAGTTTCAATCATTTTCAATGAAATACACAATGAAAATTATCGATGAAACACCTGATTTTAGGTAATTCTGCAGAACTTACAGCATCTTTAGAATAGCTGAACACTTGCATAAGGCCTTCGTGAATCTTTACTCCGATGACTCCTGTAGAATGACCTTCTAACACGGCAATAGGTCGGCTAGCTACATAGGCGTTCCATATACGAATAATGTGATCCAAGCTCCCGGTCACAAGAATGTTTAAATTTTGATTATAATCAAAACATTCTATGCCCTACAATATCAAAAATTAAAACCAATATTGGATACTTATGAACTATTTAATATAGTTAAAGTTTCGAGTGTTTAAAAACCACTTCATGCATATTGAACACAACTTTTATAATTTTGCTGTTGAACACATTTTTTCCCCTTATTTTTTGTTTATTTTCTATGTTGACCACATATTGTTTACCTTTTCGATGTTGAACACTTATTGTTTACCTTTTCGATGTTGAACACATATTGTTTACCTTTTCGATGTTGAACACATATTGTTTACCTTTTCGATGTTGAACACATATTGTTTACCTTTTCGATGTTGAACACATATTGTTTACCTTTTCGATGTTGAACACATATTGTTTACCTTTTCGATGTTGAACACATATTGTTTACCTTTTCGATGTTGAACACATATTGTTTACCTTTTCGATGTTAAACACATATTGTTTACCTTTTCGATGTTGAACACATATTGTTTACCTTTTCGATGTTGAACACATATTGTTTACCTTTTCGATGTTCAACACATATTGTTTACCTTTTCGGTGTTGAACACATATTGTTTACCTTTTCGATGTTGAACACATATTGTTTCTTGAGTTTGTTGATGTCGGAGATGACGATGGATCGGTTAGGTGAACTAGTTGATGAGATGATGGAATTTTTACTATGGATATATTGCACTTGTCGGATGAGATGAGGTGGGATCTGTTGTACTTTATCGTGTAAAATTTTTTCGTGGCCTACGTAACGAGAATGTCCTCCTTTCTCTACTTCCTGTTAAGAAACAGAAAACAATGGTAAGAAGATCATTTTGCTCATTCAATAAAATAGCGCGTGAGACCATTTTTGAGAACACCAGAAAGACATACTGTAACTCCTAACAGGGCTAGGAACAAAATTTATTACTTACACTCCAGAATATCTTTTGAGCTCCATCTTCACTTTTAAAAGCAGTTTCGAAGAGTTGAGTGAGAGGTTTTTTGAAATACAACACATGAACAGCACCAGCATCTACACCAAATATGAGCACGGACATCGCAGCAGGATTCTGGTGGACACAATAGAATACAATAGTGAAGAATTCTGAGAATGAATTGGAACTTTGTAACATCTCAATTTCTGCAACTATGCCCAATGGCCTAAAATTATATTTAGATTGCAAACAAAGGATTACAATTAATCTGTTAGAAATTTTTTATTAAATGGCTAACTTACCTTTTTGTCATACCAATAGTCAAAGCAATATGGGACATCAGACATGGCTGAAATTATAAAATTAATATGTGAACTTTATAAAACAATGCTAGTTGCAAAATTGATACTGTGTATATCCTTACATAAATTCTTTTCAAGTTAGTATGAAAATAAAATGTTGAAAATTTTACATTGAGGAACTATTATAAAGGCACATCTTGCCTGTAGATAAAAATATATAGTACACCTATATTATTAGATACTGCCTAGAGCTAGAATGTCTTATTACTGACTTTTTCATATGTATCTTTAACTTATATCCAGCAGAAGTTAAGCAAGCCCAGCTGTCACCATACACGCTTACATAGACATTCAGTGAGGAAGGAACATGTCAGATCTGAGCATGAACAATGTGAAATGCAATGTCACATGCAACTATCAGGGCAATTTGATTGACAGCTGGCAAACCCTCAGACTTCACCATTACCTTCTAAATTGTTACATCATGTGTTTGCAAGCATTAATGTTATATTTTTTCTAAGAAAAACAGGTGAGTTTCAGTCACAAAATAATTGCATCACAATGAATACCTCTGCAAGGGAGATAATTCTGTAATATACAAAGATAAAATATTTGAGCAAAAAATATCCTTACCAAAAAGGTTATACTCCTCAAACCACTGGTTCGTAGAACAGTCAAAGATACGGATGTCACGGCTGGTGGATGCCAGCGCTAATTTGTTACAGTTCGGTAGATATATGGCGTCGGTTACCCACATCTTAAACCGACGTTTGGGAGCATTAAGTTCTGCGTCATCATCAGATATTGTGTAGGCTTTCTCCATGACCATATTGTTCTGCCATACTGTGATCGCTCCCTCCTGAATCAGAAATCATACTTTGGAAAATTATATTGAAGTGTCTTCTGAAAACTTGCTGAAAAACTCAAAATTTCAGTGAAATTGCTGAAAAACTCAAAATTTCAGTGAAATTATCAGAGGACTCCAGTAAAATGATGTGAAAATATCAATTGAAACTAATGGAGGATTCAACATTTCCTTGAAAAAGATTGCAGAATCCAAATGTACATTACTAAAGTGACTCAAAACTTCAGCAAAATTGCTGAAAGATTTAAAATTAAATTCAAGGCAAATAGTATGGACAGCACCTGTATAATGGATATTGACAAGAACATCTACTTACCTTACTGACAGTGACGTAACGACTGGGGTTCTCTGATGCCAGGACCTTTGTGGACTGTTCTTGCTAAAAACAAATTTTATAAGTTTTATTAATAGGCAATGAGACAATTAGCGTAAGATATCATTTCGATAAACTTCTATGATTAAAAGATAAATTAATTACATTAATATCACTCTAATTTTGTATTCAATTCTATAATTTATGGATTATACTAGATAATCTCATGTTTCAGTTTCTTTCACTTTTGACCTATTGATTGCACTATGGACATCTACACTTGTTTGCACTTAATCTGACTTTATTAAATCATATATATATATGTATATAAACAGCTTTGTAAATAATTTGATCTTACCTTGTTCTGTACAATATGTCTGATTTTGGGTTCCACCAGGAAGGGGATTTCTCTTTTTGTCCTCATGTAGTCGTTCTCTCTATACAGAAGTAACATGTAGGTACAGAACTCACTCCAGTCTACATATCCATCACAGGTTGTGTCTAACTATACAAAACAAAATGCAACAAAATGTAAATGCAATCAAAGAACTTCTCTGAAAATGAAAATATTTTATAACAAATTTTATAAAGAATATTTCTATATTACACAACATAGGTACATTGGGACTTAATAAATGTAACAGAAACTAGATATGATTGAAGACTCTAATGTCTCTGCCTCCAAATGACATGACTGGGTCAGATGTGATGTGGCACCATGGAAATGATATTGGTATTTAACACTAAATTCCCCCCTTCCATGACATGGACAAAAATGTACTGGTGTAAAAGTTGAAACCTCACCTTTTGGAAGAGTTTCTCCAAGTATTCGTCATACTCATGGGTCTCCAGGACACGACTAAATGCGTCCTTGAACTCGGCCATGTTCATAGCCCCAGGAACGCGTTTCTGGACCTTGGCTGGAAAATAGCTGGTGGCTTCCTGTAGAACAATGTCTGGGGGTTTGAAGTAGCTGAACTCCTTCATCAGCTTCTGTAGGTGGTGTAGCTTCATCAGCTCTTCCAGGCGTGTGTTGTTGTCCTTGTCCCCAAAGCTGTAAACAAAGGTCAAGGTTACTAAAATCTCAAAAGAGTCAAGGTTATTGAAATATGACATGGTTAATGATTGTTGAAATTTGAAACAGTCATGGTCATTTCAGACTACATCGCTTTTCCTTGTCTTCCTTGTCTATCAACAAATGTCAAGTTTATAAAAATATCAAAGTTCAAGGTCACAGAAATATCAAAGTGTGAAATGTATTTGTTAGTTAGACAATATTTCCTTGCCATTTTCACTAACTGTCAAGGTAATTAAAATGTCAAAAGGTCAACATCATATTGTAGACTGCATTACTACTTATGGTTTTTAAATACATGTACAAGAAATTCCTGCAGATTGTTGCATAAAAATAAAGGATCATATGAGCTGGGAATATCAGCTCTAGTTATTTCAGGAGTCTTGAATGAATAAGACTGATGTTCAATAAGCCTTGTTAACTACAAAATGTAACTTAAAAAATTTCTTTAATCCAAGGCTGTCTCTATTTCCTTCAGAGATCAGATTGTGCTATATAAGATTAACCTTTAAGAATTTTCATTCAAAGTTTCAGACGAAAGACAAGATAATGATAAATGGTTGAGATATTTGATTATAGGGTATCAATGATATCAAAACTTTCATTTTTAGAATGTATAATGTTGAAGGTCATGTCAGATGTGATATATAGATTACAGTATTAATAATGAATTGAAGTCGTCTGGAAACTGGATATCATGTTCAGTACATTGGATCACCAATGTCACGATGTTCAGAATGTCGGTGCAGTGAGGGTCGTCATTAATCTAAGACTATAGATTTATATATTTGGCATCAGGAATAAGGTAAATACATTGTGTATAACAATTCAATAGTCACCATTGTACACCACTTTAATCAATAGTCACCTTTCTAAGTCTATTGGGAAATTCTATCTATTAGAGCTAATATTTTGTATTGACATACATTTAACATTAAAATAAGTGCTACAGCTTAAATCCTTGTAGGTGCATTGCTGCCCTGTACAAATATACACATATACAATAACGCAAATTTTATTTCATTTCTACTACAAAAAAACAGAGAATTTAATTAAAAACAGAGAGAAAAAGCCTTGGTAGGATTTTTTTTTCATTTTAAAGCTTTTCATTCACACAAAATATTGAGTAAAAGGAGCATGCTTTGGTTCAGTCGGTAGAACTGTAGATTGCCACGTCAGAGACCCTGGTTTGATTCCTGATCGGGGCACTCGACAGGAATGTATATTTTCCCTGTTCTTCTACAATTGAATTAAAATTCAACTTTTTTAAATAAGGGCTAAATTGTTGAACATCTGTACCAACTATAATTGATCACACCATATGATTTTACCAAAGGATTTTTTACCAGATTAGCTCATGGAAAACCCAGCGCATTGCAAAGCAATGAAGCTATAGCCCAATTTACACCTTCTCACATCTGATCAGGGTACCTTGGCAATTAATACCATAATTTTGTTAAGGTTTAGGTCTATGGCAGGTGATATGTAATATGTAAAGGTGCAGGATCAGGTTGATTGTCTGTGACTTATGTAGGTATAGTTCAATCGGAACAGCATCCTCTTACATTTGGTGCCATGACCAAACTCTGGTGTTTCAGGCATGGAGAAGATGCTTTGTAGGAGGATACCTGCACCCGAGATGATTAGGGAGTCCTTAAGACAAAGGGAGGAAAGAAAGTAACATTAAAATTTCTGGACTGTGTTGACCACAGGTGAACAGCTTAACAAATTGGCATAGCATATGGCACATGTTTTGGAAATTCCAAGTTCAAATTCCTGTCTGCCAGTGACTTTTCCTGCTCCTCTTACAATTTGACCACTGTACCACCTGGAAACGCATTAAAGGAATCCATATCCTCAGTTTTTTTTTTGGGGTTTTTTTTTTTTTTTTTTTTTTTTGCTTTTAGGACACAGCAGAACATTGTAAAATGTTGATCAGATATCTTAGTATTAATCAAAATTGTTTTCCTCAGAGAACATGCAGTGCTCAATCATCTGTGATGTTTCAGTGTAATGATGACTCCTATCAATTCCTAGAGACCTTTTATATTGGCTGTTACCAACACTTCCATGATTCCCAAACCAAATCAATAGATATCTAAATTCACTCACGTCATCAGGAGTTTTAAAGCCTTTTATCTATTCAATTACATTAGGTTGCCCACACACAGGTACGACTTTCAATTACTGATACACAGAAATGTGATTATATTGAAGGTCCCCACTGATAATTATACCAGCTAGCCAAACAAAGAATTCCAATTACAACTCCTGATGGTTCACCGAAATCTACCAGTTCAGTTTAATAACAAACAATATATCTTATACCTGATGGGACATGTAAAAAGTTATAACCCAAACCTCAGACCACTTTCTACAGGTTCCATGTGCTATCAAGTACATAAGACTATGGTATAATGTCAGCAATGTTACGGACATGATGTCTGGTGCAGTGGTTACTACCACTTACCTTTCACCTAGCCAGCTAGTAAGGTTATGGTGTCATCTGTCCAATCACATACATGTAGTTTTCTCTAGTTACTCTGGTTTCCTCCCACTCACACAGACTCATTACAGGCTTACAGCTGAGCCATCGAAAGTGATTTATATAATAAGAATTCAAATTTCCATTTATACCTCAGAGAAAAGTTCATTACTGAAGTATATTTTGACTGTATCGCAGTCTTCTTCAACCAAATGTGTTACTGAACACTTTTCAATACCACATTTGGCTGAAGAAGACTGTGCAATACAGTCGAAATACACTGTAAATAATTATCTTTTATGGAAAATTCATTCTCAACCTCATAACCATACAAGTGTTTCAGGGCCTTGTCTTTGTGATACAAACTTTGTTGAAGAAAGAATGTTAAATTGGACAACAGTGGTGAAGAAGCTCAAATGATTCGGTTGTTTCAGCATGTGCTGATTTTGCAAAGCACATTGAATAGCTGGTATTTACACATTAGTTTCTTTTTTTTCTTTGTTTAACATCCCATTAACAGTCAGGATGACTTACGAACATATGCCAGGTCTTTAAGGAAGATGTGAAGCCAGAGGAATGTCATCAACTTACAATCAGTACATGATAACTGCCCCAAAGGAAAAGGGGTTAAAAGAGACTACCTATATAGAAACAAAATGATTTACATGGGTTTCTATCCAATTTTCTATGAGGATTTACCAGAATACCATGTTCTGTGATAAATCACACAGATTGCAGTCTGTGACACTTACTATTATTGATAAGCCCTCTATGACCTGGTGTGGTTTGTCGACCTCGTTTATCGAGACAACAACCTTGGGGTGGACATAGCTAGCTATGTCTATATAAACAGGGCCTGATAAACTAACTCTTAACATACTTGGTACAAAACATGAACAAACATTGGTCTAACCTTACCATGTCATGTCCTCATGCTATCTGACTTCAGTTATTGTACATTGTGATGTCAAAGCACAAAACAAAATTAAACCCAAAACTAAAATAGTATCACAGCTATAGATCATAGATAAAATTGCTTCAAAGCATCTGCATGCACATTGCTAAATAATGCATGTATACCCATTAATTGGTTGATTTTTGTATTACATCATTTTCAACAGCCAATGTCATTTACTGAATCAATCACCAGGTTATACAGGTGGAGAAAACCCAGAATACCTGGAGAAAAACTATAACCAGCCGTCAGTACCTGGCAATTGTCCTAGGTTTCATTTTCAACAGCTAATGTTTAATGACTCACCAGGTTTTAGAGGAAGATAGAAGTCAGAGTATCTGGAGAAAATCTGCAACCAACTGTCAGTACATGGCAACTTTAATCCTAGGTTTTGAACTCACTACCCTGAGAGGTAGAGGACTTTTGATAATGTGTTGAGACATGTAAACCGCACAGCACTTCATCTAACTGAGAAACATAATTCATTGCTGTGATGCCATAAGTTTTATCTGTTCCTTATCAACTACTCCTCAAATTAAACTCTAGTAGCATTGGATGAAACTGTTCATTTCTTTTTTCATTCAAACACAAAAGAAAACAGAATTACAACACCAAAGTTCATATTTTCATCTGAAAAATCTAAATTAACAGACAACATTTTTCACTCTTTTATTACACATGAATTCATCAAGTATGTACTGTCGTGACATTCTGCTATCTTTTTAGTACTGTAGTATATTAAACAATATGTTTTGAAACGTGTGTAAACGGCCATCTCATTAATCCTTCATTTCATTTAGGTAAATATTGATTACTTAGACCAATTAATATCTCTAAATAAACTCTCCATAGCTGGAGAGGGAAATTAAACATAACATGTCCATTTCAACGAATCAATACACCTGGACAGGTATATCACCACAGGTAATTAACGATCCCCAGGTAAACAACCCCAGACGGGTGTAATTAACAAACAGGTAATTAAGGCCATAGGTGATACAATCATTTTAATGTCGATTGCATTAATCAAAGCAAAAAAAGCTATAATAGCATCATTCAATGATGAAATATTGACTTCCATCTATCTGTATGGGCTGGTATAGATACAGCAGATTGAGTGGGATAGTATCAGATGTCCACAGAAACATATCCGATATACCACCAAACGATTCATGACTATCATCCATAATCAAAATTAGATTTTAAGCAAAAGTTGTTAGACAAGAGTATGGATATTAGTCTGGCATTTGGTTACCAGAACAGTTACTCAGCTCTGATATCTGGTTACCAATACAGTTACCTATTCTTATAGCTCAACTTGTAGTATAGTTACTCAGCTCTGATATCTGGTTACCAATACAGTTACCTATTCTTATAGCTCAACTTGTAGTATAGTTACTCAGCTCTGATATCTGGTTACCCAATACAGTTACCTATTCTTATAGCTCAAATTGTAGTATAGTTACTCAGCTCTGATATCTGGTTACCAGCATAGTTACTCAGCTCCGATATCTGGTAACCAGTATAGCTACTCAGCTCTGATATCTGGTTACCCAATACAGTTACATTTCCTTATAGTAGAATAGTTATGCGGCTCTGATATCTGGTTTCCAATACAGTTACCTATTCTTATAACTCAAGTAGTAGTATAGTTACTCAGCTCTGATTATCTGGTTACTCAATACAGTTACCTATCCTTATAGCAGAATAGTTATGCAGCTCTGATATTTGGTTACCAATATAGTAACCCGGGTTACAATGACTCTTGGTAACAGTGCCAGTATTAGTCAGTTACCTACATTACTGAGTAAATTACCTACACTACCTAGTCAGTTACCTACATTACTGGGTCAGTTACCTACAATACTGAGTCAGTTACCTACATTACTGAGTCAGTTACCTACATTACTGAGTCAGTTATCTACATTACTGAGTCAGTTACCTACACTACTGAGTCAGTTACCTACATTACTTAGTCAGTTACCAACATTAATTACTGAGTCAGTTACCTACACTACTGAGTTAGTTACCTATACTACTGAGTCAGTAACCTACACTACTGAATCAGTTACCAACATTAATTAATGAGTCAGTAACCTACATTACTGAGTCAGTAACCTATAGTACTGAGTCAGTTGCCTACATTACTGAGTCAGTTACCTATACTACTGAGTAAGTAACCTACATTACTGAGTCTGTTACCTACACTACCCATTCAGTTACCTACATTACTTAGTCAGTTACCTACACTCCCTAGTCAGATACCTACATTACTGAGTCAGTTACCTACACTCCAAGCAAGTTACTTGTACTATTAACAGTTTACTGACAGCTTTAAAACACATCTGGTTATACAGATGACATGATAAAATCATTATCATTAAAGCCTATATAATTAAAATGTGTCAAGGGTAGATATTCATTGTAGTTATGGTGACAATAGATATAATTGAAATCTATCAATGAAGTATGTAAAACTAAACACAAGTTTGACATTCGACCCTGTCAGCATCAACAATACCTAGCACAGGCAATGTAGTTCATGGAGTATTAGGCACACTAAAAACACTTATAATGATGATTTCAATCAGGGAAATTCTTCAGCCTAATAGTCTGAACAATTGATGTCAGTTTGACCGAATTGTTCGTTTCGATTGAATTTTAACAATCAATTACCACATTTCTTACTAATGTCAGCGTGACTGTCAGAGTCGCTGAGGCGTAGAGATTTATTGTGTACTATTGATCCTAACAACGCTCATCTTTACAGCGGAGAAAGGAAATCTATTTTGCTTCTCATATCTGTATGAATAATTGACAGTAAGTAAGTAAAGCGATCATAATCTGTATCTTGCCATAGCAACAGTGAACCATAGTCTTATTGTATTAGAGATCAAACAGATTCAGACATATCCTCAGAGACCGAGAAATCTGACAAAATTAAATGAAAATGCTAATTTTGATTATTTTGTCCAGGTTATTACAGATTTAGAAATGTGATCTTCACATTCATTAAGGTTTTCACATATTTGATTTCAGACATAAAGAATTGTCGTTTATCAGATTTTAATGAAGATGGCTACTGTTTTATTTCATTCCATGTACATGTACTTCCTTCGCAGCAACACAGACAAGAGCCATAACACTCATTTCAGTTATAACTAAGTAACAGAATGCTTCCTTAGTAGAAACTCATTTGAACAAAGCTCATTTCAGCAATATACCTTCAAATTTCTCTCTCAACATTGCTCATTTTAACAATATACCTTCATATTTCTCTATCACCAAAGCTCATTTAGCAATATATCTTTAAATTTCTCTATCAACAAAGCTCATTTCAGCAATGTACCTTCAAATTTCTCTTCAACAAAGCTCATTTCAACAATATACCTTTATATTTCTCTATCACCAAAGCTCATCTATCTATCAACAAAGCTCATTTCAGCCAAATACCTTCAAATTTCTCTATCAACAAGAGCTGTTGGAGAAGCTGATGTTCAAGTATTTACTATTTAAAAATATCACGCAGTGCCCTCAGTTGATATCATTTAAACATGGAAATTTGACAGATTAACAGACTTAAAAAAAACCTAAAGGGCCCCAAATTGGTTGTATTATCACGTTCAGCATCCATACAAATTAGGAAAATAAAATCATAAACATTTATGATGACTTAAGCTTAAACAATAGACAAAATAGAAACTTGCTCAAAAACTTTAACATGGAAATATGACAAATTAACAGACTCAAAAAAACCCTAAAGGGCCCAAAATTGGTTGTATTATCACGTTCAGCATCCATACACATTAGGAAAATAAAATCATAAACATTTATGATGACTTAAGCTTAAACAATTGACGAAACAGAAACTTGCTCAAAAACTTTAACGTGAAATGGGACGCCGACGCCGACGCGGGGGGTGACAACATTAGCTCCCCCTATTCGGATAGGCGAGCTAATAACGCTCATATCAGCAGTATACCTTCAAATTCTCTATCAACAATGCTCATTTCAGCAATGTACCTTCAAATTTCTCTTCAACAAAGCTCATTTCAACAATATACCTTCATATTTCTCTATCACCAAAGCTCATTTAAGCAATATATCTTTAAATTTCTCTATCTATCAACAAAGCTCATTTCAGCCATATACCTTCAAATCTCTCTATCAACAATGCTCATTTCAGCAATATACTTTCAAATCTCTCTATCAACAAAGCTCATTTCAGCAATATACCTTCAAATCTCTCTATCAACAAAGCTCATTTCAGCAATATACCTTCATATTTCTCTATCACCAAAGCTCATTTAAGCATATATACCTTCAAAATTTCTCTATCAACAAAGCTCATTTCAGCAATATACCTTCAAATTTCTCTATCAACAAAGCTCATTTCAGCAATATACCTTCAAATTTCTCTATCAACAAAGCTCATTTCAGCAATATACCTTCATATTTCTCCTCCCTTCAACAAAGCTCATTTCAGCAATATACCTTCATAATTCTCAATCAACAAAGCTCATTTCAGCAATATACCTTCATAATTCTCCATCAACAAAGCTCATTTCAGCAATATACCTTCAAATTCTCCATCAACAAAGCTCATTTCAGCAATATACCTTCAAATCTCTCTATCAACAAAGCTCATTTCAGCAATATACCTTCATAATTCTCAATCAACAAAGCTCATTTCAGCAATATACCTTCATAATTCTCCATCAACAAAGCTCATTTCAGCAATATACTTTCAAAATCTCTCTATCAACAAAGCTCATTTCAGCAATATACCTTCATAATTCTCCAATCAACAAAGCTCATTTCAGCAATATACCTTCAAATCTCTCCATCAACAAAGCTCATTTCAGCAATATACCTTCAAATCTCTCTATCAACAAAGCTCATTTCAGCAATATACCTTCATATCTCTCTATCAACAAAGCTCATTTCAGCAATATACCTTCATAATTCTCCATCAACAAAGCTCATTTCAGCAATATACCTTCAAATCTCTCTATCAACAAAGCTCATTTCAGCAATATACCTTCATAATTCTCCATCAACAAAGCTCATTTCAGCAATATACCTTCAAATCTCTCTATCAACAAAGCTCATTTCAGCAATATACCTTCAAATTCTCTATCAACAAAGCTCATTTCAGCAATATACCTTCAAATCTCTCTATCAACAAAGCTCATTTCAGCAATATACCTTCATAATTCTCCATCAACAAAGCTCATTTCAGCAATATATCTTTAAATTTCTCTATCAACAAAGCTCATTTCAGCAATATACCTTCAAATCTCTCTATTAACAAAGCTCATTTCAGCAATATACCTTCAAATCTCTCTATCAACAAAGCTCATTTCAGCAATATACCTTCATAATTCTCCATCAGCAAAGCTCATTTCAGCCATATACTTTCTACCTAATTCTCCCTAATATCAACATTTGAACTTTACAGTGTGTTTGCTATCGATACTTTAATCAATTCCTATCATTAACTGATATTTAATCTAAACATATTGCAACACCAAAAACAAGAGGCCCATGGGCCTTCACGTTCACCTGAGTTAGGATATATAATTAAACAAATAATGAAACAAATTAAAGACATATAAACACTATATGCTGGGCCTTGAAGTTGGTCAGTGATTTATAAATTTGACTTTTTAGACTATGAAGAGTATTTGCTTCCATCCGTTGAAACCTGTGAATTTAGAGGTATTTTTTGAAATTTTAATCATTTTGACCCTGTTTGGTCCTGCCCCTCTGGTCCCCCAGGGGGTCATCGAGGACGGATATGGATGTTAAAATGCTATATCTTCGGCTAATAATTCTAATCAAGTATGACTCATTTCCTACGAAAAATGTTCACAAATATGTTTTTCCTATATAAACTAAAGTAAACTTGACCCCTCCCCAGGGGGTAAAGTGAGACCCCAAGGTCATATAATTCACAATTTTTATAAAACATCTTAAGACCTTTCCATCTATAATTATTTGATTCTACTATATCCAGAATTTTAGAAGATTTTTGAAGTTTTAGCCTATTTGACCCCTTTTTTAGCCCCGCCCCTCTGCCCCCAGGGGGTCGGCCAGGACCAATGTGGATATGATATTTAAATGCTATCTCAGGCTAATAATTCTAACCAAGTTTGACTCGTTTCCAATGAAAATTAAGCAAAACATGCTCATAAATGTGTTTTTCCTATATAAACTATAGTAAACTTGACCCCCTCCCCAAGGGGAAACAGGAGACCTCAGGGTCATATAATTTACAATTTTTATAAACAAACTTTTAGACCTTTTCATCTGTAAAGTGTATTTGTTTATACCATTTCCAGAATTTTAAAAGAATATTTTTGAAGTTTTAGCCTATTTGACCTTTTTTGGCCCCGCCCCACTGCCCCCAGGGGGTTGGCCTGGACCAATATGGATATGATATTAAAATGCTATCTCAGGCTAATAATTCTAACCAAGTTTGACTCATTTCCAATGAAAATTGAGCAAAACATGCTCATAAATGTTTTTCTCTATATAAACTATAGTAAACTTGACCCCCTCCCCAGGGGGAAACGTGAGACCCAAGGGTCATATAATTCACAATTTTTGTAAAGGACCTTAAGACCTTTCTATTTATGAAAAGTATTTGATTCTACCATTTCCAGAACTTCAGAAGATTTTTGAAGTTTTAGCCTATTTGACCCCTTTTGACCCCGCCCCTAAGGCCCCTGGGGGTCAGTCATAGAAAATTTGTTAATAGGATTAAATGGCCATCTCATACTGATAATTCTGACAACATTTGACTCATTTCCTATTACAAATGACCAAATAATGTGCAAAAATGTGTTTTCCCAATATAAACTATAGTAAACTACCCCCTCCCCAGGGGGAAACTAGAGACCCCAGGGTCATATAATTCACTATTTTTGTAAAGGACCTTAAGACCTTTCTATCTATGAAGAGTATTTGATTCTACCACATCTGTGAGTAGAGAAGAAGATTTTTGAAATTTTACTCAATTTTACCCCTTTTGGCCCCTCCCACAGCCCCCTGGGGGTGGGGACCATATAATTCACAATTTTGATTGGCCTTATGCCTTAGAAGGTTTGTGCAAAATTTCATTGAAATTGCTTCAGCAGTTTTGGAGAAGAAATCGAAAATGTAAATTGTTTACGGACATACGACGGACGACGCACGACGCACGACGAACGACGGACGACGCACGACGACGGACAAAAGGCGATTAGAATAGGTCACTTGAGACTTCGTCTCAGGTGACCTAACAATCAAATTCTACTATTTAAAGGAAATAGTATTTATCTAGAATTTGTCAACCATCAGTCAATTTAAAAAGTTTTTCTGAATTCATAAAAGGTAGCTTTGTTGACAATTTTTGTTGATCTATATAATTTGGCACCACAAAATAAAGGTTAACAAGATTTAAAACCACAGAATGACTCTCAATCTCAACACGATTCGACTAACATTGACATTTACAGCAGTGAGATTTAGGTCATGGAATTATAAAATATAATTTCATTCTCAGTTTGTTTATATAAAACATTGACATTACCAACAGGCTGGAACCTATCTATATTTACAATAATACGTAATTTTCTTATAATCGAAAAGCTATTATCAATATTTAGAATTCTTTCTTTGTGTAACATTTGAGATAATATAGTCCATCAATACGATGAATTCATACATAGCCCCAAATACGTTTCCCATAATTTTTCAACACACCCTTTAAATAATTCTATTGTATAAGAATAAATAAAACCTACTCTCTTTTTATCTACAATTGAAAAGTGGGTTTGGTTCCGATTTAAATAGCCAGACTCTGGGACAGACTGTCCTAGTTACTGTGTATGCTCACATCATTGAGGCCATGTTGACATCACAATCAAATAATTATAGGTATAGACATGCTATTTCTACTAACACCCCATACAGAAATAATGTCATTGTCAAAATTGGTCAAAATGACTGCAGGTTCTCAAATCTTTTGGTTTGGTTTTGTTTAGTTTAACATCCTATTAACAGTCAACTTCGGTCATGTAAGGATGTGCCAGGTTTGATGGTGGAGGTAAAACCAGAGTACCCGGAGAAAAAAACATCGACCAGAAATGAGTACCTGCATGGCAATTGCCCTACATGGAAATCAAACTTGCGATTCAGAGGTGGGAGGGGGGGGGGCTTGTGGTAATATGTCGGACGGACGTCTAACCACTCGGCCGCTGCGGCCCGCTCATATCACTGTTATCGTAAATTTTAGTTTCATCCCTCCATTGGTATTTAAAATCAAATGCATTTTTTAGAGGTTATAGACGGAATCTCAATACATTTTAGCTAAAAATATATAATTGATGTGCACACGCTGAGCTATTGGACTTGAGAATATATTTCAATACAAATGCAATATGTAAAACATTATTGGTGTATACTCTTAGCATCTGGTAGTTACAGACACATGCAGGAGCTTGTAGTAAACGTTGTCATCTAGAAATGTTTTAATGACAGAAAATTAAGCTTAGAAATAAAATACATGTATTAAAAGTCTTATATAATTGAAATTGTAGAGTCTTTTGAAGTCTTTTGAAGTTACATAGTTGTCTTTACCTAAGTTGTGGATCTACCTAAACAGGACCCATGTATACTTAGAGTCAATTGGAGTAGCCAAACACCACAATTGTTCACTTGACATGAAAACTTGAGATAATTTGATCTTCGAATATTTGTAGTGCTATACATAGTTCAATGGTGTATGAATATGATGTTCAATTGTGACTGAGGAATCTATGATTGAGCCCCTCTCTGTGGTACTTTTACCCGACATAAAACCAGTTGTAGTGCTTACTTTGTGTGACGAATAAGCCTGCACCTCTGACACCTAGACTAAATGTAATGGGGTATTGTATGTGAATGAACAGGATTTTCAGGAGAATTATGCTACATATGTGTATACATTCAGATTTATAATACATTTAAATTACATTTTAATTTACATAATAACATATTTCAAAATATTTTGCCATGAGTACAGTTTCATTATTCGTGCCTTAAAAAAGAAACTGTTGAAATATTAATCACAAAAAGTGCTTCTATACAACTTTCTTAATGCTATAACATTGATCGAGAACCACTGAATTGAGCATGGCTGTTTTTATCATTGATAAACACTAGGGGACAACACCATTGGAAGCCTAGTTGCCAGTCCTACTGATTAAACAGCTATGGACTAGCTGATTATTCTTCTATATATAGACATGCATTTATCAGTAAAACTTTACATTATCCTTATCATTAAATCTCAAGTTACAATATAAGAAAGACCAATTAAATGTGTAGTTAAAAAATTAAAAATGATTTGAATTGGTGTGAAATTAACAGGTGTAATTGAATCACATCTAAATTAAAAACCATTTCAATATGTTAAAAATCATTTACAGAGTACAGTCTACCTTTTTTGAATAGCTATTATTTTTTATGTAATTAATCATTAAATTGATTAATTGTTTTAAGTTAATCTAATTTAACTTTTCAATCTATAATTAGGAATACTAAACAATTGGTGATTCCCACAGGATCACAATGCAGCTTAAATCATACAATGACTGTTATTAATGCTTTCAAAATTAATAATCTATATTCTCTAAAGTATTTTGAGATTTAAAATTCCGTTTGGTTTCCTATAATGCTAAAATTTGACAAAGATGTAATTCTGATACTTTTGATCTTGAATATAGGTCAAGGTTAGGACAGTCATGTTCATATATATTTTAGCTCTTTACTCTAGCAAGTCCAGTTAAGGTCCCAGGGTCTATTCTTTATTGAGATCAGTTATAAGTAATTTGAGTATATTTGACCCCTGTTACCTTGAAAGCAGTTCAAGGTCATTCATGTGCATAAACTTGCTAACACTAAACCCAGCATACTACAAATAGGCATACCCTAAATCAGGTCCCTGCTATGTTTATATCATGCTATTAAACAGACATCCCTGATGAAATTGGCTTGATTGCTTCATTGCCTTAACGCCATGCAATTAATGTGAAATTGATTTTGTTAACAAATCACGCTAAAAAGTTTTATTGGTTAGAAATTACTCTTAATTTATTGAACTGTTCTCTTTTGTTTTCATTTTTCCAAGTCAATTTACATTCAGTATCTCCACCGGGAGGAACTTAAGTTTGATGACGACAACAAACGGTCAGTTTAAATTCCTCACTTGTTTACAAGATTTTGTCACAGAGAGCTTGTCCTGTCAGATATGTCCTGTTAAATACTTGGCAATAAAGTATACTAGTACTAAACAATGTCCTTCACAGGACAATACCAGAAACAGCTCCTCCCTGAACTTTCAACTTTGTTGATAACCATTCCCTATACGACTTCCATGGTAATAAATCAAAAAGGGACAAATACCTTCACATTTTGTTGAAGACTAGTTGTGATAACCTTAGTAAACATTGACATAGTTATCCATTTTTTCTCTCCTTATATTGATATTCAACAACATGTCTATAAGAATTTATAAAGGACACCATGTAGCACTCACATGCATATCATAGTATGTAAATGGTGATGACAAACTCTGTGTCACTGTTTATTTAGCACTAGTCGTTACATGTAATACACAATTATGTAGAATATAGATATGTACATATATACATGCTCCTTATCAACATGTTTACTTTAAGTCGACAACTAATGTAACCAATCAGAGCTTTTAACAGAATTCTGTAAATGACAAATTTAACTTTACATTGAACATGGGTAGTTTTTATCTTAAATTTCCACCCCAGGCTAAGGTCCCACTTGGTCATGTGGACACGTATAATATATTGGTCACACATGTACTGGTCAGTAATGGCTGTGACAAAAGATATGTGACTCATAGAGAACAAGCCAAAGTGACCATCAAACCTCAATTCTGATACTTGACCACGGAGCTTTAAACAGAAATTTACCCACATATATTTATATACTTACATAGGTAGCTCAAATTTCACCGATTTCAGCCCACGATCAGTCCCAGGATTTGCCATTGTTTTTAACTAAGATGTCAATCATCCAATATTTGCCGTTAATTGGTAGACAAATACAAAAACATCCTCATTTCCGCCGCGGTTTGAAAGCTGTCAATATTGAAGAGTTCTCAAGTTGCTTGTTGAACATAGTATTGAGAGATTTGTGATATCGGGCTGGAGAAAAACTCGCCCCTTCAGGGTAATCAATTTAAAAGGAACTGTTTGTGCTCAGCTACTGTGTGAATGGTATATACAAACACTTTCCCTTACACCTTTGTCCACACAGCTACTTGAATATTGACGGGCCAAATGGTCGCCATCAGTTCAATATCACCACATATATATATAATTAATGAACAACAGATTATCGTCATAGAAAGATTTGACCAATTAACACTTTAAAAAGTCCATTTTCTCAGCAAATAATTTTTTTCTCATCCAAGAAAGTTCCATCCGAGCTGTCACCCAACATTCCAACATAAATAAGAGTTTAAGAAATGTCAGTTCTCGTCCAGGGTGTATCCTACCTATGATCTAGTCACTAATTACGTTAAAATATCTATCCATGTTACGGGTATATACCGTGAACCATGAAGTTTTGGAAGAGTAAACCTATAGTATCCCCCAACAATCGGCCTTTGACTTCGAGCCGACCCTTATGTGAACCAACAAACACTTGATTATTCAAACTAGGATATGAATTCAGTCAACCATACATGAGCGAAAAATGTAATTATTAATAATTATTTTCTGCTTTGTGTTTCCGCGGAATAGACATAATGGGTCAATATGTATTATTCATAAAAACACAAGCGTAAATCAAGACGTATCGTGAATACCCTGATCACAAAGAAATAAAAATGGACCCCTGTAATAGACCCCTTGATGTAATTTGAGAATTTCCCCAATATAATTGTCGATATGAAGACGTATGTTTGAAACAAAAGGTGAGTTATAATATCTGTGCCCAGGTGTATATATTATCTCTGGTAGACTGTAGACACCCTTCAAGGTCACATCTAATGGGATTGTTACCATCAATCAAATTTTAACAATATCCAATATTCTTAGAGTTGAGTTCTGTGTAACCAAATCTTTTAATATAACATGGTGTTCATTGATAAGCATTTTTATTCTGCTCCCACAATCAGCTCAGTGAGTACAGTCTCCAGGTAGTATTTTGGAGGTCGGTTCAAATCTCTTCTCGTTGTGCATTTACCAGCTCCTAAGCTACCTATATGGTGCCTGTAACCAATCCCTATTTGAAGAGAGGTGATGACTCTTTGAAAAGTGATATTGAATCATGAGATATGAGTTGGTTCATCGAGTGAAGACTATAAAATGGAGGAAGTAGTATAGTGGTTCTGGTCAATTGTCAGCAAGTAGCATTTGCTCAACAAGTATAAAGCATCTGGCAATTGTTCAGAGGTTCTGAGTACTAGGTTTGAACCCAGTCTTGTAATTCATTTTCCGTAACTCTAATGATGTAATATAGAGGAATAAAAAGCACCAGCAACCTCTTGTTCTCATGACAAGCATACTACTCAGTGACTACATGCGCATCCCAGTCTGGACTCACAGAATTTTAAAAGGACCCATGAAATTTCTGGAATGGGTATCTAAACACTGTGGGACCCATTGTTTTTACAAAAACCATTGAAAAGGACCCACGAAAAATACACTGGGTCTGTAGTGGGACTAGACTGGGTCAATCATTCGCAATCAGGTAGCTCAATCGTTGAGCATCTGGCTAGTGTTCTGAGGTCCTGGGTGCGAGCCCCAGTCTGGCCGCAACATCTTCTCTTCTCCTATTACGAAACTGGTACCCAGAAATACCAACAGCAGTGACAGAAGTGTCTTCTTTATTAACACAAGCCCAAAAGGAAAAATTCCTGCTTCAATGAGAAGAAGTCTTAAACCTTTTCTTTTACATATGTCCTTACATCCGAGTCAAGGTTAAGGTGGTATCAATTTGTGTTGTGTCAAAACATAATTAGCTGGGAAATTTCAAAATTTGAATTATTTGCTCTCAAAGATGAAAAGTTTTAAATAGATATATTCACTGATTTATTGTATATTTGACCTTGTTTCTATTTAAACCAAATATGTACACAATTACAGAGGGATCACATTTAAAATATGATCTGTCTATAAGTGTGTACCTATATCTTAGATATTCAATAACTACAGTTTCACTTTCAACTTTTTTTCGGTATGTGGTTATGTATATAAACCCACCTACAGATAATCAGAAGGTAAGATTACAGGTATGGTGACAACTCGTTAGGTAAACTATCAATAGTCATCCACAGGTGGGATACCAGGTAAATGTCTATATCTCATCTCAAATTTCATATCGTTATGGAATGCTTAAGACTTTTATTTTGGTAGGGATTACGTATGACAGTCGAGCTTTACTGGAGGTGTTGCCCACCTGACAGGTATTAACAGGTGAGATTCAAATTTCCTGTATGAAAATCAGGGTTAGAAGTTCAGTATACCTGTATTTAGTATTGATTTCCATTAAACAAATTTGTCTTTAAAAGAAAATCAAAGAGAATCTATTAAGATTGCTTAATTGTGTGTACAATAGTAGAATATAAGAAAGTGGTAATTGAACCAATCAGTATATATAAATGCAAATTACTTTCTATTACAAATTAAGATGCACTGCTATGTAGACAGATTAGTGTTGAATACCTGAGGATTGTCCAGGTAAATTAGGCGTGGAATAACACACCTGTCCGACAAAACCCTATAGTCTAGTCCACTAGACTCAAGTCTACCACAACACTGGTGTGTCGTGACCAATCCATTACATAAACACCAACAAACCACAAAATACTTGTCCTTTTAATCAACTTTATACAACGACATGCCCTTGTAATCAACTTTAATACCTTTGCTTTAATCAATTACGACAGCGCATAATCCTGATCATTTATCGAAGATCGGGTATGACGTCTGGACAATGCGTGTTTGACTTAACATTCAGCCTTCAGGTATTATTTTACCTGTAGATCCCCGTAAATTAAGGATGTAACCTGATCAGAGACAGACAGACTGATTATCTCTTATTGTAATCAATTACCAACCAGAAATCCAATCGGTGTCATATACTGACTGCTAGACCCTGTGTATGATAGGGCTAAATCATGATCTTTAATGCAGTTCGTGTGTGCATATATATCAATCATCATGGTGATGATTGGAAAGTTAGGATTTTATCATTGATTCAATATGTATTTGACAATTAAATTGATTTGTATCACCCATACCGGTAGTGACTTAGAACCAGTTGGGAAACACCGATTTAATATCCACTGTATATATATTTACACATAATGATTTATTGAAATATCTATAAATGTAAGCTTTGATACAATTATAGATATTTCTTGGTTTGTTTGTTTATGCATTGGTCCTATTAAAAGTCAAGGTCATTTAAGATGTGATGGAAAGCCAGAGTACCCTGCAGAAAAACCACCAACCAAAAGTAGTACATGTATATTACCTGGCAACAAGCCCCTCCCTCAACTTGGGATTTAAACTCTAAATCTTGTGATGGAGGGCTCAAGTAGTAATATGTTGGAAAATTTTGACCATTATACCAATGAGGCCCATGGTATTTGCTTTGATTTTCTTGGCTTCTTCTTTCTATGCTAACTAATAATGTAATCTCTGATTATGTAGTCATGTTACTGACCCCTTATAAAGGCAAAGAGGGTCAGTAAAATTTATAGGGGGGGCGAGGGAATAGCCATCCAAATCCATCCATATCCATAGCCAATAAAGGGTCAGTAAGATTTATAGGGGGGGGGAATAGCCATCCAAATCCATCCATACCATAGCCATAAAGGGTCAGTAAGATTTATAGGGGGGGGGGGGGGTCAGGGAATAGCCATCCAAATCCATCCATAGCCATAGCCATAAAGGGTCAGTAAGATTTATAGGGGGGTGTCAAGGGAATAGCCATCCAAATCCATCCATATCCATAGCCATAAAGGGTCAGTAAGATTTATAGGGGGGTGTCAAGGGAATAGCCATCCAAATCCATCCATATCCATAGCCATAAAGGGTCAGTAAGATTTATAGGGGGGTGTCGAGGGAATAGCCATCCAAATCCATCCATATCCATAGCCATAAAGGGTCAGTAAGATTTATAGGGGGGGGGGGGGGAATAGGCCATCCAAATCCATCCATATCCATAGCCATAAAGGGTCAGTAAGATTTATAGGGGGGGGGGGAGGGAATAGCCATCCAAATCCATCCATAGCCATAGCCAT